>NW_026943694.1:0-15816 GCF_024139115.2 Armigeres subalbatus
GTCTTATTGTTTTGTTCTTTACACGATTCGCAGCAGGCCTATACGTTTAAATCTAGAAATCGAACCTTCTATCTCTCCATAGGTATACTTTTCACGAGAACTTTAAGTAAGGCAAGCTTGATGCTTGTCCTATGGCATAGTCCTCCTGTTGTGGTGTATTATGATAATTTTCTAAAATTGACTGAATTTCATTTAAATCAGTAAGAAACTTTATGGTTGATAGATTATGCAATGTGCATGCTTTTTAACGCTTGATTTAGAATTAACAGTCTTGAACGAATTCAAGGGTATGTATTTGAATATATCTTCTAGTAAATGATATTGCCATTTCTTTAATATTCAACAATTTTGCATTATTTTTCTTGAGTATATTGGAAGAACAAATTCAAGAATTTGACTTCCACTTTCATTTCTTTGTTTCACGTGCTACAATACCTCTTCTTTTGCCTCTATTTTCCATAAATAACAAAGTCCAGTGTATTTTACATTATCAACGTGTACACGAAGTTTCCATAATCAGTTTTGTCTCCAGTTGGGTCTCCTCAGTAACATAAGTCAAAAGGTGATCAATCTTTTGATTTACATTCTGGTGTAAATGTAAAGATCCGTTGTTATCATTGTGTTTTTACATTAGAATTTTGTTTTATTTCTGAGTTCATTTTCGATCTAGTGCTTAACTTCTAGAACACTGTCTCTTTTTAAGTCATCAGATGAAATGCCTATAATTTTGGATAACATTAATGCATCTGCACCAGTATTATTTTTCCCTTTAATGTATTCTACTAGCATAATTGTAATCTTCTAAATCAATACGCATTCTTGTTAATTTTGAAGTAGCAGGATTTTCTATCTCCAAACAAGTAAACAAGTGGTCTATGATCTGTTCTTACTTCTGAATTGACGTCCATACAAATACGTTTCTTTAAAATAGTTTATAGCCCAGTGTATGGCAAAGTTAATTCTCTTAAGTATAACAGTGTTTATTCTTTTTCACCGCCGTTGGCGTAAATGATTTACTTGCAAATGCAATGGGTAAATCTTCATTTCCAAACTTCTGGGATAAGACTGCTCCACATCCAACGTCTATGAAGCGTCTGTTGTAAGTATAAATTCATTTGAAAAATCTGGTATTGGAGAATTGTTGGAGATATTAGATAATTTCTCAAACTATTTAAATGCTGTTTCACATTCTGAAGTCCATTTAAATTGAATAATTTTTTCTCCTTAAAAGCTTTATTTAAAAGGTTGTGCTATAGTCGCATAAATGCGGAACAAATTTACGATAAGTAATTACAAAATGCCACAAATCTTCGAACTTCATCTGCGTTCGTGTAAGGGTGTTGGGTAATTTATGATTACATCGAATTTAGAAACTATCAGGGTAAAATACCCTTTATCAGTTATGTGATGCCCTAAATATGTTGTTACTTCAGAGCGGAAAAATTTGCACTTCTTTACATTAAAGGCAAAAGTTTAAGATTGTCATTTTCTTAAACGATTAAAAACTGTTTCTAAATTTGATAAATGGTGTTTGATTGAACAACCGATGTGACTACAATATCATCGATGTATACAAAAAGCACATTCGGGGAGAGATAATCCAGCCATAGCTATTGTCATCATACAAGGCCGTTGAAACTATTTGGCGGACTTACATTCAATCCAAAACGGTAGTTCTGCATAAATTGATAAATGACCAGGTACTGTGTTGAAAAAGCTAGCATATTTTCTGGAATCATTTTCCAAAGGAATTTGATGAAATCCAGACATCAAATCTAAAGTTGTAAAAAATACTGCTCTACTCAAGTTGATCAAGAATCGTATCAATTTCTTGGTAATGGGAATTTATCATTAATATTATTATTTTGTTAAGTTGTCTGAAATCAACAATTAAACGCCACTTCTCTTTTCTCCATTATCTGATTTTTTTTCGGGACCAAAAAGTATGGGTGAATTGGTGTAAGATGATTTTACATGATGGTTCAATAATTTCTATTTTGAAGCATCTTCTTCTGACTTGACTTTGTATTTCATCATGCTGAAGGCATGTATTGTCTTGTAATTGGGTATATACGTTGAACAGCATCGTGTTTAACATGGAATGTTCTTGTGAATAAAAATTATTGGTAGTTAACTTTCCTCTGGTAAAACAGAATATATCTGCATAATCTGTAAATGAGTTTATTGAAATTTTTTCTGTGAACTTTCTGCAATTGCAAGACATCTAACTCCTTCAAAATATTCTGTACTCTCTCTGTAAAAACTTGTTTATTTTGAATATTTCCCATTATGCAAATAATCATCCTCTCAGTGGTTCTAAAATTGGATTAAATGATAAATTTGAAATATATACCGGATTATCAGTAGTATTTATAAATTTTACATATGGCATTTCTGGCGATATGATAGTATTTTCCACAAAAAATTCCTGGTAGAATTTCTTAGTGAATGTACCACCACATCTTCTTGAATATGCAAATTTGAAATTTTTCGAATTACTTCACTTCTGTTAGGCAGAATAAATCCATTGTTTACGTTATCCTCAATTGGAATTGAAATTTTATATTACCAACATTAAATGTAATAACCATGTTTCATAATCAATTATGCATTTATTTATTAGTTAGAAAATCTCTTCCTAAAATGCCATCTGTCGCGAATAGGAAAGTTAAGCTAGGCACCTTGCCATGAAAGGTATGGTATTGATAAACCATGTTCAAAATGTAGGTCGATTACCGTAGTTATAGTGTATAAACAGTTCCACTGGTTATACCTGTTAACCTTGTTTTAACTGCTGTATCAATAATTTGTGTATGGATTAACTTTTTGTCATTGGGGCTTTAAAGAAGCTGATACGTCAGCTCCACAATCGATTATAAAAAGTTACACTCTGCGATTTGCCATGTGAACCTCAGCTGTTGCGGAAATTTGATGCGTTTAAATTAATGGTAAAGACGGTCATTTGCATTTTATTCCTTATTTGTATATTTACATCTTTTCGCCGAGTCTAAAATATGTTGTTGCGTTTTGTTGAAGTTGTTGGTTTGCGGCACAACTTGCGCAATACGTTTAGGGTGGCTTGGCTCGGATGAATAGAACGATTTACAGATTGGTTAGCTGTTTGCATTCTCGAAGGTGTATTATTCTTGATGTAAGTTGTAATCTCTTCCAACTTGTGGGTTTTAAATTAGAGAAATAAACACGAGAGAATCTTGTTGGCTGTTATGGTTTCCAAAATTCTGAAAACGATTGTAACCAACATCTCTATTTCGGAAATGGATATTTCTATTTCTTTGATTTGAGTGGGATTAAAACTTCTGTTTGGTTGTCTATTATTGAAAGTTCTTGAAAACCGTGTTCGATCATAATGACTGATTGATTTCGTTAGGTTAGAATATATACGCATCTCCGCGAGAAATTCGGTCTAAAATTTCTTGGAATAGCATATCAAATTACTGAGTTTGTATATTTTTAGTTTCAGCAGAATTGCAAGTTTGAGTTGCATCAGGGAAACATTCTCAATCAAGACATTGATTGCATCCCTTCAGGGTGTCAAATTTCTCCTTATTTTCAGCATCATTTTTGTTTCGCTGTTATCTTGAAGATTCCCTTGCCATGGTCTGTATGGCAAGTTTAATGCAGCCATTTTCTTTACTTACGTCAGCAGGAATTTTACCTCTGATATAAGCTCCAAGTCAGCTTGTCAGAAAGAAATTCTATTTGTTTTGTAAAGTTCTGTGGGTCATCGTAATTTGAGTTTCAAATTTTTTCAGACTTGATTGCGCTTAAATCTGAAATTACTTTTATCAGAACATCTCCTGATTTAATTTTATTGATTATCTCATCGAATTTCCAGTGGTACGGCCACGAAGAGGTTTCGCGCCTTGCCACTTAATTCAATAGTTAATATTATTTTAATTGCAGCCTCCTTTTGTCCAGCTGGTATAATTGTTTTAACCAATGCTACCGCATCAGTAAAAGTATTTTACTCTCCTCGACGTCTTCCATTGTATGATGGAATTAGCGTCGCTAGGCTCAGAAGCTGTTTTTATATCCATACAGCCATGTTTAGTATATCGATTATGTGTTTCTCACTCTGGGTACCAAATAATTATTTTAGCAATAGTTTTCACTCCTAATTTTAACTTTAGGTTGCTTTAAACCTTCTAATGAAAATTTATTTTGGTCGTCTTCCTGAATTGTTTCTGTCTGACCATCATTCAAAATTACTTCACTAGTGTATCCAGTAATGTAATGCATTGAGTTGTATCTCAATTTTTACCGCAGAATAAAGTAAGTTTCAACTTCTGAATTCCACTCTTTTGCACTAATTCTATGTTCATAACTTTTCAGGATTTTCTATAACGTTCAATATTTTGATTCAAATTTTCCTTTTTATTCAAAAATATTCTCCAATGATCTTGCTCTGTATTTACTTTTCTGCAAATTTAAATGCTTCTTTAGAAATTAATTGCTCAATTTCATGCAATTGATTCATTGATTGTTAAGATCTCAATTAAGTTGATAGTGCTTATTCTAATTTTTACTAATTCCTTCAAGTTCTAGGGGTATTTTTTAGATTCCTTAGTAAATTCTGGTTGCCATTTTCACTCATATATGAAATTTCAGCAAATAATTCCTTTTTATCAAATGTACCATTTATCCTTAATTCATATTGTTTTTCCTATCAACTTCTAAGGCGCGCACATAATCAACATTGTGCCAATTATTTAGCTGCCACAACTCTGGCTTGGATCCGTTCATTTTGTTTCCATTTTTGCGATTTAATTTAATTTAGGGAGCTCAGAAATTTTTGATAATAGGTAAGAAAAATCAATCATAATAGATATTCCACAATAATCTAACACTTCTAATAAGAATAGATATTCCACAATTATGTTTATCATGTAATTGAAATCCACTCAGCTGACTTCACATTATTTTACGCTGGTGCTCCTTGTTGCATTCATAAGCTGTTACGTTCCTCCGTCACCTTTCTCCTCTTCCCTTCAGAAAACCTGCATGACTCCTCAGCCGACAGTGGTCTCGCCCTGCAGTTGAAATGTTTATTTTCGTTGTTCACTCGGCACCAAAGGCAGAAATATGCATTTTTTTTTTCACTTGTATCGTCACTCGGTGGGTCGTTTCTAATCATCAATTAGTGTTTGTTTTGATTCAGTTCTTTCGCAGCAATGCATGTAGCAAAAGGTTACGCACAGTTATTTAGTAGGAGCCATGTGTAAAAAGCAGTTATTTTTTTTTTTTGTGTCCATGCACTGCACCGTCGCATCTCACTGTTAATTGTTTTGTTTATTGAGAACTGTATGTCAACTGGGGCGCAATAATTTCACTCCGCGCTCTATACTGTTTGCAAAATACAGCCTTTTGGCGGCTTTTTACCATCATTTTCTTAGCTCAACTTCACCACATTTTAATTATTATCCAAAGAGTTTGGATAATTAATAAGCACAAAATAATATTCAACTTCGCACTATGGTCTTCGTGGAAGCTGGCTGTAAAGGAACTCTCCTGATTTTCAACTATGGTGACTGTTTGATCGCCGATAGTTTTAGCACTTTCTTCTTTAGATGCTCTTTGCCCATTTTATTGTGCATCTCATTTACTGCATTTTAAGAAAATGTTTTGCACTAATGCACTTAGCACTTTTTACTATCACTGATTTTTTAAAGTCCGAACATTGCACGTCCGAAGTCACTCGTCGCCATATAATACGCTGGTACTTGGGGTTAGGGGAGCACGTGATATTTGATGAAACTTCTTTCAGTTTGAGACTGCTTACTTCTCAGAACTATATTTCAGATTTCAGATTTGTACAATTGAAACTTAAACTCTACACAATTATCATATTTCTACACTACAATATAATTATGGAGGTGCGTGTATGTACATAATAAATTCTATTTGAACCAATCACTTTCGAGTTGGTTATCCATGGGACATATGTTTTGAAAACAACATATGCCTTTTCTACTCGGGTGGCATATTGACGACTGCTCACAACATAGAATGTATGTCAAGGAAAGAATGAGAACACGGCTTGAATTGATGGTAATTTGAGCTTTTGTTTAAAAGTGTCCAAAACATATTATGGTTCAAGTAAGGGAAAACATGTGCATGTAATAAATTCAAAGGAGGTCGCATGAAAGTAGTAGTCTGTTAATAAATTTGACTACACATGCACTTGAGTGTAATGTTTGCTAAAGAGCAGTTGTATCCAATTGCAATTTATGACTTGTTAAATGAAATGTAGCATGTGAGGTCTGATCCAAAACATGTTGAAGTTGTTTCAGATGAATTTCGAGATGAATAAATTAATCAACAAGATTGAGTATGCTACACTACGGAATAGGGAATGCGAGGCGCTTGCAACTTCCAGCTAGCAGAACTGGAGAGACTGACAATTCGAGTGTCTGCGGGCACCGCACAGCAGCTGCAAATCCCAGTAATGAAGCAGCTCAGCAACGCGAGTACGAATCGGATCGCCAACGAAATAAAGCGGTCACAGAGTATTGGAACCTGCACGACGAAAAGCAAAAGTTCGTCAGGCGTAATCAGGATCGGCCAGCGGATGAAGGTTCTCCTTCATTACCCCCTACGCCAGAGTCTTGGTTTGAAGCGGAAAATGCAAATAACGTTGAATGTTCCAATCGCGTCAGGTCAGATCCTTGTTTTCCTCCTCCTCCTCCTCCAATTTCGGTAGATCCTGGTTTGGTTAGTGGTCAGCAGAATTACGTAGCACAAACCCGGAATATTGGGGGTGGAATTCGGAACAGGACTGGTCCCATTTCTCTGCAAGTATCCATCCACATATACAATCACAGCCCTCAAATATCGTCCTCGAGCGGTTCTTTGGGTCCGAAGCCACAACAGATCGCTGCTAGACAGGTGGTAACCAGGGAGTTCCCCACATTCTCCGGAGATCCGATCGATTGGCCCTATTTATTAGCAGTTATCAGCATTCTACACAGGCTTGCGGGTACACCGACTCCGAAAACCTTTTGCGCTTGCAACGTAGCTTGAAAGGTAGCGCAAAGGATTCAGTGAGCAGTTTCTTGCTCCACCCGTCGACAGTACCACAAGTAATATCTACACTGCAACAACTGTACGGTCGCCCGGAGACAGATTGTGAACAACATGATCGCCAAAGTTCGGGCAACAAGAAGAAGAGATCGTTCGTGAACACGCACGTTTCCACGGATAAAGCGAAAGTGAGTCGCCAAGAAAATGCAGAAAAGGCGGGAGTCAGAGGTGGAAAGCCAAGAGAAAAGGATGCCGCACCGAGTAACACGAAGTCGTGCTCCGTTTGCAACGTCGACAGTCATCAAATCGATAATTGCTCGTCGTTCAAAAGACTCGATCTGGACGGCAGATGGAAAGCGGAAAAAGCAAACAAATTTTGCGCTCGTTGTCTCACTTCGCATGCGCAATGGCCGTGTAAGGGAGAAGTGTGCGGAATCAACGACTGCCTAAAACAACATCATCGACTACTTCCACTTCGAGCCCTCAATGTCATCGAAAACTACCAGTGCGGTGGTTACAGTTCATCGGCAGCTGTCGTCGTCTACGCTTTTCGGATCCTCCAGTAACCCTATTTGGGAAACAGGGACAGTTCTACATTCGCATTTCTCGACGACGGGTCATCAGTAACACTCGTAGAGCGGTCCATTGCCGACGCACTCGGTGCAAGCGGAGAAGTGGAGAACTTGAACATCGAATGGACCGGAGGCATAAACAAGACGATTGCTGGAGCAGGAGTCGTCACGATGGAGATTTCCTAGGCCGGTGGAAATAGGCGGTACAGGTTGTCCGAAGTCTACACCGTCGACAATCTCGGACTACCACAACAGACCACCGATTACGCAGAGCTCGCTAACCGATACGCGCATCTCAACAAGCTGCCGGTGAAGAGCTTCCGATGTGCTGTACCAGGAACCACAAGCCAATACGGTGTACAATCAGCTACACATACATGCTGTAGTAGACCTCCACGAGTACGTCCGGCGCTTCTTCAACATCGAGAGCATGGGTGTAGCGGTGATGCCAGCCGTGAGAGGTGTTGAAGAACAACGTGCGTACAATATCTTGGAAACGACCACACGATGGTTGAACGACAAGAAGTACGAGACAGGTCTGCTCTGGAAGCACGATTACGTGTAGTTCCAAATAGCCGGCCGATGGCAGAATGACGCTTCAAGTATCTCGAAAATCGTTTAGCCCAGAACCCACAGCTTTATGAAAGTGTGCGTCAACAAATGGCGAAATTCAAAGGCAAAGGCTACATTCACAAAGCGACAGGGGAAGAAATGGAGGAGTTTGACCGCGGCGTACATGGTTCCTGCCGATTGGGTCGTCGTAAACGAGAAAAAATTGGAAAGGTTCGAGTTATCTGGGATGCAGCAACGAAAATAGAGGGCATCTCGCTGAATTCAATGCTGCTCAAAGGACCGGATCTTCTGACACCGTTACTGTCTGTGATGTTTCCGTATCGGGAGCGTCAAATCGCAGTGTCCGCAGATATTAAGGAGATGTTCCTACAAATCTCAATTCGGAAAGAGGAGAGAGGATGTCTTCGTATTTTCACTACAGTTTGGCGAGAAGGTACGTATTCTTAAAAAAAAAAGGAAAGGAAATCGCTAAGCGCTGGACTGAGTGGATAGTGTTGCTGAAGAAGATGGACGAACTGCGTATTCCACGGTGCTATTTTCCTAGATACAACCCGTAAAGCTTCAAAACCCTGGAGCTACATGTTTTCGTAGACGCGAGCGAGCAGGCGTTTGCAGCAGTGGCATATTTCCGGATAATAGATCAAGGGAAAATCAGAGTAGCACTAGTCTCTTCGAAAACGAAGGTTGCACCGCTTCAAGGACCCTCGATACCTCGGCTAGAATTGATGGCTGCGGTGTTGGGAGTACGCCTACGGAAAACCATTGAGGAAAACCACACGTTGAAAATCAAAAAAACGTTCTTCTGGAGCGATTCGACGACAGTTTGCTCGTGGATCAAGTCGGAAACGCGTCGTTATCGGCAGTTTGTTGCCTTCAGAGTCGACGAAATATTGAGAAACTCGAGCATCGATGAATGGCAGTGGATTTCGACGAAGATCAACGTTGCGGATGAAGCCACCAAATGGGAAAAGGTCCGTCATGCAATGTGGATAGTCGCTGGTTTCAAGGTCCCGAATTTCTCTATGGCAGCAAAGCGGGTTGGTCATCGATTCCTGAAGAAGATACGGATGAAAGCGACAAGGAGCTGCGGGAGGCGCACGTCTTTAAATATCATAAGACAACCGGTGATAGATACTCTGGTTTTCGCGATTTGAGAGGATGCTACGCTCGGCGGTATACGTTCACCATTTTGTGAATATCTTACGTGCTGCGAAAGACAGTAGATCGGCAGACAAAGTTGGGGTGACGAGTGTAGAAATACAGATGGCAGAAAGAATGTTGTGGTTGGTTACGCAGTCCGATGCCTTCCCGGAAGAGATTGCGATCCTCAAAAAGAACTTGGTGCGGAGCAAGGATCATCAGAAGCAAATCGAAGCATCTAGCCAGCTGGTACAGCAGTCACCGTTTGCTGATGAATACGGAGTGTTGCGGGTAGGCACTAGATGCACCAATACCCTACGATGCAAAGTACCCTATAATCTTGCCAAGAAACAATCGGATTACTGAGCTGTTGTTGGATTTCTACCATCGAAAATACGGCCATGCTAATGATGAAACCGTGGTCAACGAGGTGCGTCAGAAATTCCACGTGCCGCGGCTACAAGTGCAAGTTTGACTGGCAAGGAAACACTGTATGTGGTTCCGCGTGTACAAGTCAACACCGGCGTATCCGAAATTGGGACCGCTCCTGGCGGAGCGACTGCAACCAGCTGTACGCGCATTTACCTATGTGGGCGTAGACATTTTTGGACCGTATTTAGTGAAAGGCGGTGAGTGCGGTGAAGCGATGCCTTACGGTCAGAGCTATCCACCTTGAAGTTGTTGCCAGTTTATCAACCGATGCGTGCAAGAAGGCGATCAGAAGGTTCATCGCACGCCGAGCGTTCCCACTGTGCGGAAGTTGGACGATGAGTCGTTCGCTACGTTATTAGCGGAGGCGGAAAGTATGGTGAACTCCAGACCACTTACGTTCATCCCGCTGGAAAAGTCCGACCAAGAGTCACTGACCCCGAATCACTTCTTACTGCTGCGTTCGAATGGCGTGCGGGAACCTGAGATGGATGCAGGAATGGCGTTGATTCATTCATTTATTTAGTTAACATCTAAACAGAGATAACACTGAATCAACAATTTGACGCCACAATGCACGGTTCGAGGCCGCATCTCTCCATCCTCGGATACGCCCCACGCTCGCCAAGTCGTTTTGCACCTGGTCTGCCCATCTCGCTCGCTGCGCTCCACGCTGTCTCGTACCTGCCGGATAGGAAGCGTACACCATCTTTGCAGGGTTGTTGTCCGGCATTCTTGCAACATGTCCTGCCCATCGTACCCTTCCGGCTTTAGCTACCTTCAGGATACTGGGTTCGCCGTAGCTCATGGTTCATTCTTCGCCGCCACACACCGTCTTCTTGCACACCGCCAAAGATGGTCCTAAGCACCCGTCTCTCGAATACTTCGAGTGCTTGCAAGTCCTCCTCGAGCATTGTCCATGTTTCGCATGTCCGTAGAGGACAACCGGTCTTATAAGCGTCTTGTACATGACACATTTGGTGCGGTGGCGAATCTTTTTGACCGCAGTTTCTTCTGGAGCCCGTAGTAGGCCCGACTTCCACAGATGATGCGCCTTCGTATTTCACGACTAACGTTGTTGTCAGCCATTAGCAAGGATCCGAGGTAGACGAATTCCTCGACCACCTCGAAGGTATCGTCTATCGTAACACTGCTTCCCAGGCTGGCTCTGTCGCGCTCGATTCCGCCCACAAGCATGTACTTTGTCTTTGATGCATTCACCACCAGTCCAACTTTTGTTGCTTCACGTCTCAGGCGGGTGTACAGTTCTGCCACCTTTGCAAATGTTCGGCCGACAATGTCCATGTCATTCGCGAAGCAGATAAATTGACTGGATCTGTTGAAAATCGTACCCCGGCTGTTACACCCGGCTCTCCGCATGACGCCTTCTAGCACAATGTTGAACAACAAGCACGAAAGTCCATCACCTTGTCTTAGTCCCCGGCGCGATTCGAAAGAACTGGAGTGTTCGCTCGAAAACTTCACACAGTTTTGTACACCATCCACCGTTGTTTTGATCAGTCTGGTAAGCTTCCCAGGGAAGCTGTTCTCGTCCATAATTTTCCATAGCTCTACGCGGTCTATACTGTCGTATGCCGCCTTGAAATCAACGAACAGATGGTGCGTTGGGACCTGGTATTCACGGCATTTTGAAGGATTGCCGTACAGTAAAGATCTGGTCCTTTGTCGAGCGGCCGTCAACGAAGCCGGCTTGATAACTTCCCACGAACTCGTTCACTAATGGTGAGCAGACGACGGGAGATGATCTGGGATATCACTTTGTTGGCGGCATTAAGGATGGTGATCGCTCGAAAGTTCTCACACTCCAGTTTGTCGCCTTTCTTGTAGATGGGGCATATAACCCCTTCCAGATTCTGACTATCAGTTTGTGCAGGCAAGTGGCTTTTCCGGGCCCATCTTGATGAGCTCAGCTCCGATACCATCCTTACCAGCTGCTTTATTGGTCTTTAGCTGTTGAATGGCATCCTTAACTTCCCTCAAGGTGGGGGCTGGTTGGCTTCCATCGTACGCTGAACTGACGTAGTCATCTCCTCCGCTGCCTTGACTTTCACTGCCTATACTCTCAGCGACAATTAAGTGTTCCTCGTAGTGCAGCTTCCACCTTTCGATTACCACACGTTTGTCCATCAAGATGCTCCCATCCTTATCCCTGCACATCTCTGCTCGCGGCCCGAAGCCTTCGCGGGATGTCGGGAACAGCGTTGAGCTTCTGATAGAACTTACGTGTATCTTGGAGAACGGCACAGCTGTTCCATCTCTCGCACTCCGCTTCTTCCAGGCGGCGTTTCTTCTCCTGAAAAAGGCGGGTCTGCTGTCTCCGCTTCCGTCTATAACGTTCCACGTTCTGCCGGGTACCTTTGCTGCAGCGCGACCGCCCGCGCTGCGTCCTTCTCCTCCAGAATCTGTTTGCACTCTTCGTCAAACCAATCGTTCCGTCGACTTCGACCCATATACCCGACGTTGTTCTCCGCTGCGTCGTTAATGGCTGCTTTGACTGTATTCCAGCAGTCCCTCAAGAGGGGCCCCATCGAGCTCACCTCTTCCGGGCAACGCTGCCTCGAGATGCTGCTCGTATGCAGTGGCGACATCAGGTTGCTCCAGTCGCTTTAGGTCGTACCGCAGCGGTCATTAGTATCGAACATTGTTGATGACGGATAGTTTTGGGCGCAGTTTAGCCATCACCATATAGTGGTCAGAGTCGATGTTAGCGCCACGATATGTCCTGACGTCGATAATGTCGGAGAAGTGCCGTCCATCAATCAGACCGTGGTCGATTTATGATTCTGTCTGCAGGTGATCTCAGGTGTACCGATACGGAAGGCTGTGTTGGAAGTAGGTGCTACGAATGGCCATATTCTTGGAGGCGGCGAAATCAATTAATCGTAGGCCGTTTTCGTTCGTCAGCCGGTGAGCGCTGAGCTTTCCAATAGTCGGTCTAAACCTCCTCTTGGCCAACCTGAGCGTTCAAATCTCCTATGATGATTTTGACGTCGTGGCTTGGGCAGCTGTCGTGCTCACGTTTCAGCTGCGCGTAGAATGCGTCCTTATCATCATCAGTGCTTCCGGAGTGTGGGCTATGGACGTTGATTATGCTGGAAGTTGAAGAACCGGCCTTTGATCCTCAACCTGCACATTCTTTCATTGATCGGCCACCACCCGATCACGCGCCTTTGCATATCGCCTATCACTATGAAAGCTGTTCCCAGCTCGTGTGTTGCCGCAGCTCTGGTAGATGGTATGATTACCTCTAAACGTTCGCACCATTGATCCCTTCCAACAAACATCCTGCAGCGCTACGATGCCGAATCTACGGTCCTTGAGCATATCGGCGAGTATGCGTGTGCTCCTGATGAAATTGAGAGATTTGCAGTTCCACGAACCGAGTTTCCAATCACTACTCCCTTTCGTCGCAGTGGCCTTCGCCGATGGTTCCGGTCCGTACTCTCTTGTTGATTGTTCGTTGCTTATGATTTTTAAAGGCTGGCTTGCAGGGCCTGACACCAAACCCCTTATAATTTCCGGAGGACCATTCCTCCTTATTTCCGGTGGACCATGGTGCACAGTTTCATTTTAGAGTCCTCGCTGGCACTCGGACGATGATCAGCCGCTCCTAACATGGATAACAGACGCTGTAGTAAGCCGATCCTGACATGGAGAACAGAGGCTCAGTAGGATTTGCACCTCCGGAGATGAGCAAACCCCTCTTCTCTGTCAGCATACGACCATAGTTCCCACCGGGGTTGGTTACCCGATCTTCCCTAAGGTTGCTCGTATCCCGGCCAGCACCGCGGGGAGGTAGGGATAGGAGTTGCTGGGTAAGAGGCTAAGGACCGCGAGATGGGGTCTATTTTATTCCTTCAGGTACGCGAAGTACCAATGGTACGCTTTACCCAGCATTTGCCGTGCCGTGGCGTTGAGAAGCAGTTGGAACATGGTGAAACACACGCTAGACAACTTCTGGCGCCGCTGGGTGCTGGAATATCTACCAACTATAATACGTCGGACGAAGTGGTTTCGGGATGTGAAACCGATCGAGGTAGGTGATCTTGTACTCTTGAAGTTGACGAAAATGTGAGGAACCGGAGGATACGTGGACGTGTGATCCAGGCTAGTCCTGGGAAAGATGGCGTTCCGCGTCGAGCGTACGTGATGACATCAGGAGGAGTTTTAAAGAGACCTGTTACGAAGTTGGCTGTGCTGGACGTTGCAGGGTCTGGTAACGCTATGCCGGAAGTCAAGGCGACACGGGGGGAGGATGTTCGCCCCAACAGCCCCTCGTCTTCTTCTTCTTCTTCTTCTTCTTCTTCTTCATTGGCATTACATCCCCACACTGGGACATTGCCGCCTCGCAGCTTAGTGTTCATTAAGCACTTCCCTACAGTTATTAACTGCGAGGGTTTTCAAGCCAGGATACCATTTCTGCATTCGTATATCATGAGGCTAACACGATGATACTTTATGCCTAGGGTAGTCGAGACAATTTCAATCCGAAAAATTGCCTAGACCGGCACCGGAATCGAACCCAGCCACCCTCAGCATGGTCTTGCTTTGTAGCTGCGCATCTTACCGCACGGCTAAGGAGGCCCTTGTATTGAACAGTTATAATAGTGATCGACGTGAACCTCCATCCATGGGCATGAGATCGCCTCGACGGCGATAATGTGTCAAACTATGATGATTGGCAAAACGGAGGATCCACAAAAAGACGGTGATAATTAAAAGTGAATCTGATTGAATTAGAAATCGTTGTAGCTTAAAATTACTATTATTATTTCAAGTAAAGTAAATTGAGTTTTATATTAAACCTAGATTAAAACTTAAGAACTACTTACTGATTAAAATTTGAGCTTAACAATCTACATTTGTTGTGACTAGTAAAAGTATAGTACGGCGACTGAAATGTAAGTAAAACCGAATTTGTAAACCAACCTATCCTAAAAATAAATGCTTTTTTTTTAGCTTTAAGCTGATTACACCTAAATTTTGGGTCGTTGATCATAGCTGGAAGAACTCCAACCGATACTATCACTACAAGGTCGAACGGGCAAAAGGTCGAAGGGTCAAAAGGTCTACCCCCGATTTTATCACGTTTTCGACCCGATTTTGCCACCCCAAAAAAATTTGTCATTCTTTTTATTTTACGTAAATAATACCACAAACAACATTGATTTTCGTGAAATAACTTTCACCGCCTGTAGTTTATTACGAACGACTTCTGAGTACCTGGGAGTACCGGAGAAGTAAGAAGTGAGATGTAAATAATAAGTGGAAAAAAAAAGAAGAAAGGAAGATACATATATAGTAAGAAAGAAAAAGAACAGAAAAGGAAAAAAGACCAAGGAAAGTAAGAAGAAGGAAGATCGGTACGTTCCCGAGTATATGGAGAAGTGCGGCTATTATCCCTCTGCACAAATCATTCACTAGGGAGCGTCAACAAATTACGTAACGATTACGGGGGGGAGAGGGGTTGTGGGAAGTGTGACGATTCATACAAAATTTTCTGATATTTCATACAAAAAGTGTGACATATGGAGGAGGGGAGCTGTGCATGATTAAGATGTTTTATGGGTTACACAATAGTTCGTGTTAATCACTGAAAAATAAGCAGTGCTGCTTGGGCACAAGTCGGGACCGCTTTGCGATTTGGGCGTAACTTATTTTGTAAACAAACATTGTTTCATGGATTCAGCAGAATGCAAGCGATTTTCCCCAAAACTAGTTCCCCTATCTGATAGAGGAAAGCCTACTCTGTTGAATACATACCGTGGTTTTCTCGGGAAATGCCTTCTGGAGCAGGAATTTGCCTTCCAATGTTTGTTTACAAAATAAGTTACGCCCAAATCGTAAAGCGGTCCCGAAGTGCTACTAATAGTCATACACTGAAAAAAAATGAATAGTAAATATGATGAACGAAATGATTGATAGATGAAAGAATAGATGACAAACATCAACGTAATTAGTTCAGTATTGAGAGTGACTGCATAATGTCCCATAATTGTAAAACTAGTGAAATAGTTGTTATTTATGCCTGTTATATTTG
>NW_026943695.1:0-4552 GCF_024139115.2 Armigeres subalbatus
GTCTATTCATGAACAAAATAAATATTATTATGCTGTATTACAATCGATTGATATGCATGCTACTACCGAGATGTTCCGAACAGCCAATAAATTGTATTGCGACTAGATTTTGATCCAACTAGCGAATAGCAGCTGTTGAACTCGATTTGTTTGTCACTACGATCGAGCAACGCAAGATAAAAACGGCTTTAACCACCGGGCGATAAGCCAATGCATTGCATCATTGTAAAATCGTGTAATGACTGGCATTATTTAGATTTTAGACTCCTTCTTAATACTGTTTTCTTCAAAAGTGCAAGATAATTAAACTTTAGATGTTTATGGCCACAGTATAACTTATTGGACATGAATAAACGAGCAGAAGTATATGAATCATTTGTTTGAGAAACTGCATAAGTCTATTTTACACTATTTCGAGAAAACAACAAAAAAACTGTTTTTGAGCAAACTTGCACCGAATCTTTCGATTTCTTCGATACAGATCAATAGCTTTTGGTTAAACCCTCAACACCCTAGGGGCACTTACAATTACAAGAAATGCTGACCCAGTACTCCACAATTGCTCTTCAAAGTACATTGGACATATGTAGTTTCTCAAACAAACTTGAAAAATTCTTCGAACAAAATTTTTTTTTCGTATTTTAATGCTTGAGGATACGTATTTTGGACGAGGATTCGGAAATATAGAAAATCTAATTTTGACCCAAAATGTCACATATGCGGTTTCTCAAACAAACGGTTCCATATGTATGTACTAAAAAATCATCATTTTAGTCATTATTTGTCTTCACAGACGCCTACGGATAAGATAAGCAGCTGCAAGACAAAATCAGCATGCTATGAAGAGTAGGCTGGGTGCGGTCTTAGTTCAGGTCTAAAAATTTCTCGACTTCCATGTGTATAGCACGTTTTCCGCATTGCCTGTGTACAATTGGTCAGAGAGTTCGGCCAAAGCAGCACCAAGCGCCACCACGAAAAATTACCGATTTTTTCTGCTCAGCTTGAAAAAGCCCGTTTATCAGATTTAATTGATCGCAAATCATGTTGGATATCCCTCAACCCCATAACTTTATTGCTCCATCTGATTCTTTACCATGTCCTGAGTGTCCTCTCCTGAAAATTTTAGCCCGTTTGGACTAAAACTGATTTGCTTTAAGCCGTTTCAAGTTTGCATGCAAATTAGTATGGGGAAATTTATTTTTTCATTATACTGTTAATGACGCTTCCCCATCGGGCGTGTGTTGGGAGAGGACCTACATGGCTAGAAGGGATACTCAACAGCTAGGTGGTAGTGGGGTTTTAATTGGATTTATCATATTTAATTAACTATTAAAAATTTTCCTCAACAAAATTGACTCCCTTGCACCTATAGTGGAACCATTACCCATTTCGGGAGAGTAACTGGATCTACTCATTTAAATGAGTAAAACTAGCCATGTTCTAAAAATCAAGTAATTTGGATGGAATAACTTGCTATTGAGTCTTTTGTTACGGGTTGTCTGGATTGTTGGGCCGAACTACCCCGTTAAGGTGCTTGCATCTTGCTTTCGTTTTATCATGGGAAGGAAAGTGAAAACTGAAAACTAACCAAATTTTGAGTAAATTTTGTTGCGATATTCTCAGTAAGTATTTTGAACTCAAGTTTTTTGTTGATTTATCTGTCCGTGTAGGTTTTTGTAACCAGTGATTTGTTTTTATTATAATCATTCAATCTTACATCTTTGTGCTCAGACAATTACTGATGCATTAGGAAAGCGAATATTTTATGCTTGTTTTAATTCATTATGTTTACATGTCACACTTTACTTAGAATCCCTTTTATCCCATAAAAGTCGTTGAGTTTATCGTGACAATGCAATAGTGAATTGGCATTTACACACATCTTTTATTAGGATTAGGATTAGGATAAGGAACACAGAACGCAAACTAATTTGGGGCGCTTTTCGTGATCGATCTTGTTTCATGAGATTAATATTTCGGGGGGGGATTGGGGGGCGTATCCGAGGATGGAGAGATGCGGCCTCGAACCATGCATTGTGGCGTCAAATTGTTGATTCAGTGTTATCTGTTTCGATGTTAACTAAATAAATGAAAAATGAAATAGTTCGACTGTTATTGCAGCCAACATCTCAAAGTAAAATTTATGGTTGTATTTGTGTTGTTTACCATCATCCCATTTGATTCCCATTGAATTGGAATCCAGTAATGTCAGTGGGGACCAGTCGCGCGATGTTGACTGCAAAACAAACCCATTGTGCGAGATATGGATGACACCCACCTTGAGTTCGACCAATCTGTAATGTTCTTGACAGACCTACGATGGGCTAGAGACACATTACCCGAATGTCGAAGAACATTAATTTATTTGGAAGATTTCGTATTGCTACTGGCATTTCAACAATAGTTGATTTAATTACTATTGAAAAGGTAAGCACTATATAGTTATATTTTGCAGCTAACATGTATGTATATGGGATAAACCATACAATTTTAAAATAGGGCGTATTCAAAATTTCACCAATGAAAGATTTTAAAACACCCTGTATCCTTTTCCTGGTGCTCTAAGCTTCCTTTTGGTGAGAAAACCACGGAGGTTCATGAAAGTGCGATAATATTCGTGTCTGGGGGCACCGTGCGACGCAGCCTGCAAAAAAACTCAAAGGTGCAGCCCAATCGGGTTGTACGCAAAGGTGACGTAGGACTACGTAGCTATTAGAAATTGATGGTATTTGCCATAATAATTTGTGTCGTTTTATTTACATTGAGAAAACTGCTCAAGAGGCTGTTAACTGGAATCAAAGAAGTCGAAGATACTTGTTTCCCCAGTTGGATGGACTTTGAGTCTCCTTAACCGTGGAATTAACATGACTCATCGGACCGCTCAAGCCACTCGACGTGGCTTTGAGTCAGGGAACATCCACAGTCCTTACTTTTGCGCACCTAGGGTAAGAAAGCTGGGGTAAAAATACACCCCAGGGCAAAACGACCTTTTGGCTTTTTTCGTGGTACTGGGACATACTTTAAAGAATGTTTACTGCTAGATTCGAAGTTCGAAGATCAAGACTACATGCGCTGTTGTAAACATTTTGAAAATCTGCCAAAATGTCATAAAAACAGCAAAGGTCGTTTTGCCCAGAATCTATGATACGATTTCCACTACCCACTTGTCGGGTGAAAACCAAACGTTTCAAATAAATATATTTGCGTTTTGGTTTCACGCCTCCTCTGATTCTGCTTATTTCTCCTTTATTTCAGCCATTTTGACGCAGAAATTGGTGTCTAAAAAGGTACTTTATACAAAAAGTAGGTTGATCACGAGCAATCGATATGAACTCATTCTTCAAGTGCAAAAGAAACTCCAATCGTAACAAAGCAGAATTTGATAGCGCAGCTGGAAGGAGATGATTGAATTAATTTGAACCGGATGAGGGTCACTAACTTTAGCAAAGCCAAACTATCACTTCTAAACCCCGAATGCCTTATGAAACAATCCATTTTCGCAATTAACTCTTTCTTTCTATAAAATGCTGGTCCTGAGAAGAACCAATTTTCTTTTCCCAAAGCGTCTTTCCAACAACTAACTGCATCCAAACGCTTGTCAGCACCTTGCGTTAAAATTGTCCGACCGCCACTTGATGATTTTTCGCTAAGCCTCCGCCATTTGGAATAAATTTTCAGGAACAACAACAGAAATTTGACTCAAGACGATGTTTCTTCATATTACAAAACAATATCTCTTGGCATCTGTCTGTCCGAGCGACGTTCGCCGATGGATGGTTGCTGTAGATAGTATCCACTGAGGTGGCGTCTTCATTGATTTTATACAAAAGAGGGTTGATCCGACTATCCGAAATAAACTTTCTTCAAAGTGCAAAACTCAATCGTAAATAGCGAATTTGACAGCGCGTCGGAGGGAGATGATGTAGTGAGTTTTAATGGATGGGATCACTAACAGCAACCAAGCTACCACTGGAAAACCCGATGCCACCGAAACAGTCCATTTTCGCAATTAACTCTTTCTTTTCATAAAATGTTGGTCCCTGAGAGAGAAAAACCAATTTTCTTTTCCCAATGTTCCTTTCCAGCTTCTTGACACCACAATTTGTAATAAATTTTCAGCATCGGCACTGGCAGTGCAGGATCGCCACAGTGCTATTTGTATGGTCAAACTTTTTCTTCATATGAAATTCTGGTTCGTTGGGGTTAAGGTGATCTGCAGCAACACATTGAGCACCACCTCCAGTACGATGGATTTTCTTCGAAAATGTTATTAACGCCTCAATGATGCTGTGTCCGCTCCGCTTTGATCGCTTCGATGCGTCTGCTTATGCGTACAATCTTGTTCAAGGCGAAAGTTAGATCCAAACCCGCAAGTGATTGATTTTTTGATGTCTGTGCTAGTGATGCATGTACGTGATTGGTTAATTTACCTATTTCCAAACTTTTATGAATTTTTGATAATAACTAGTTAAAAAATCAGTATTTTTCAAATAAATACAAAGAAGCGTTAACTCATCCTTGATCCAGGTGGTCCAAAAAAATTGAAAATCCA
>NW_026943696.1:0-6006 GCF_024139115.2 Armigeres subalbatus
AAAAGGCCAATCGAATTCGGATTGATTCTCGGGGATATAGTCTTGTTATGAAGTGTCGAAGGAGCATGGAAGCAATCACTGTATAATAGATACCGATTCGTCTGAAGGAATGCTGGAAGTGATTTAAAAAATAATTTATGAAGGATTTTTAAATGCGTTTCCAAAGTCATATTTTTAATAAGCCTTGCAGTTTTTAAGGTTGATATAAGATAAATATTTTATGAAGTTCTTTGAAATTTCATAAATCTTCATACAATATTGGAAGCATTTTTTGACACAGCAGTAATTCATCATAAGAAAGCAGATTTTTGGGCCAACAAAAATATCAATCAGATCCGTCATATTTTTTTCCCCAATATGTTTTATCTGGTTCTCAAAACCCTTCATTTTTGGATTTTGGAAGATGTTTGGTGTTCCAGCGGATTTGGACACCTACCGGAATAAATCCAGTGAAGTGAAGGCAGTGAAGCAGTTCTCGCCTTTTTGCTAAAGAGAGAAAATCTTACCCATCTTTTATGAGAGCCGAAGTCCCTTTGGAAATCAGTCGGATACAGCTCAAAATGTCAATCGGAATCAACTATGCATCAAATGGAACGAATCATATAAAAGTTACTGGAATGCTTTCGGATCTCAAGCAGTTTTCGTTGTCGATCAAAGTTTTCTCCGTAATCGTAATGTTTCCTCTGAAGAATTTCGAATGTGGATGATTAACTGGATCCAAGCTACATTGCGCTTTTCTGCAAGTATTCTCCAACGGTTGGAATGTTTTTTCATGTTGCTGTTTTGGTGAAATCAAACTATATTAACTATATTAATCTTTTAATTTATCTATGTTCCGCGTTTCATTTGTTTTGAAAATTTCATTGATTTTAAAAAACAAATTTCATAGTGGGTGAAATCCTGTTGAGTATGGCGTTCTACAAATGATTTATTTATTCTCTGATGGGACTTTCTCGTAAAATCAAATCAAGCGGGGCCACCTTAGCCGTGAGACCGTAACCACCCGTAAGACGCGCGGCTACCAGGGTGGCTGGGTTCGATTCCCGGTGCCGGTCTAGGCAATTTTCGGATTGGAAATTGTCTCGACTCACCTGAGCGTAAAAGTATCATCGTGTTAGCCTCATGCAAAAATGGTGACCTGGCTTACAAACCTCGCGCTTAACAACTGTGGAAGTGCTTAATGAACACTAAGCTGCGAGGCGGCTCTGTCCCAGTGTGGGGATGTAATGTTAATAAGAAGAAGCAGAAGAACTAACAAATTTCACTAACAAATCTACTAACATTATCGGCCCCCTTGGAACTTGTTTCAACTATTACTAACAAAATCACTAAACTAACATCTAACAATCTTCATTGGTATCAACGGTATTATCCGGTAGAAGTCATATTCGATCTGCAGCACGCGTGTAGGTCCCTTTGGCTGTTCTGACCGTGAGCGTGACTACGCGCACAACTCCGTCATCGCAAGGGTGTACCTCGGTTATCCTCGCCAAAGGCCACTGGAGTGCTGGCATGTTGTCTTTTCGAAGCACGACGAGGGTTTCAACGCGGATTGGACTAGGACGGAGGTACTTGCTCACCTGTTGAAGACCAGTAAGGTACTCTCGGCTCCAACGTTGTCAGTACCGTTGGAACATCTGCTGTTGTTGCTGATAGTGGATGAGGCGATTTGAGGGTATGACTGTCAGGTCGGTGTCAAGGACGACATACATTGACATGCCGATCAAAAAATGGGCTGGTGTGAGGGCATTTATATCAGCGGGATCAACGGACAATGAGCTAAGGGGCCTTGAGTTTACGGCAGCTGCGATTTGTACCAGAAAAGTAAAATTTTTTTTAATGCATCAGCAGAGTGGATCCGGCTTCCTTTTTGAGGGATGTTTTGGCGGAGCGGACTGCTGCTTTCCATAAACCTCCGAAATTGGGAGCACGGGGTGGGATAAAGTTCCACGAGTTTCCCTTCTGTGAGAGTTCGGTCCCAATGAATGTTTGATCAACTCGTTCTTAACACCTGGAAAATTCGTGGCATTGTCCGAGTAGTCGATACCCATATTGAAAAACGGTCGGACGGGACGCACTCGAGCGGAGGGTAGTTGCCCTATTGGCAGCTGGGTTGGCTTGGGGTTGAAGCAAAAGCAACGCTGGCATTTTTGAAGTACAGAGGTCACAGCTCTTTTGCCAAAACTCTTCTCGCATGATAGCGAGAGTTACTGGATGTCCTCCGTGAAGTATCTGTTGGTGATTAAAATCTATGAACCTGTGCGTGGAAACGTGCAATTGTGGGAGAACTGCTGGGTGTCGCGTAGAGTAATCCTCGAGAGAGCGACGCAATCGACTACCCACTCTTGTGATGATTTCCGTATCAACAAATGGTCCAAGAAGTTTTAGAGATGATTTCGACGACACCCGGTACGTTTTCTTCAAGGATTTGGTATCTTCTGGAAACATTTCTTCTTGCACCAGACGAACGAGGGCCATTTTGGCCTTTTTTTATCTCCCGCGATGTCAAAAATACGGACGTTTCTCTTTGATTCGCCCTTCAACAGTTAGACAAAAGTCTAACACACCATGCCACTATCCTGACTAGCGGTAGCAGTGTCGACCGCACGGAAAATATGGAGCTCGTTTTCAACGACGTGATATTGGCTTGAGTTGTAATCCTTGGTTCGAGATCCACTTCCAGTGGCGTAGTTTCTGAAGACTCGGTCATCCACTTGGAGGGGGATTGCTATTATCGTCTGATCTTTTATCTCTTATATCAATCATGTCCATATCTCATTTTGCTATCTTATTAACATTTGATATTATTGAGCTATTTTCGCCTACTCGGGATGGGTTCACGTATGTTGTTGTTTGAATTGTGGAAACGCGATTAGCTATGAAAATTTTCCAGGTATTAGGTGGAGCCTTCAACCAATGTAATACGATCATCGAATCCGACCAGAAAAATGACCGAAGCTTATCCAGTGTGAGGGTCTTAATCACGGCTTCTCTGGCTGCGCATAATTCTAATCTAAGAATCGTCAATCGTTTTAGAGGAGCGTCCTTAGATTTAGATGACAGCAATTCGATGCGTACATTGCCATGTTCATCTCCGGAACGAATATACATATAAGCAAGCCCCATAACACCCGTTACGCTGGGATATGGATACTCTGAAGTAGTGCGTAACGGTGTAAATCCGGTCATATCGTCAGGCTCGGTACAACACTGAAGCTGACAATATGACGTCCCTAACCCCGAATCCCAAGGTGTCAGGCGACCCGTGCTGAGGGGACGAATGGCCTGGGGGTGAAACAATTAGCCAGGCAGTTAACGGAGCCTGTAATGCTGGGTAGACACTCTTCATGTTGCATTGCGGAGTAAGATCTACCACACTGTGCTCTAGTTCTTACTGTTCTTGTTAATACTTATGAGTGATGGTCGGAAGAGTATGGAACGACTGTAATTTGCTTTTAGATGACCCATTTTTTGCTCCTTTTGGATGGAGTCAACGGAGTAAATTGTAAAAACGTAACTCAATCTTAGGCTGGTTTCGAAGCCGACGACATGAATCTCCAAGCTCCAGAGCGCTGATTAATTAGGAAAGAAGCGGATACGAATTTGGTGGATCTGCTGAACCCTCTGACTGATTAGAGCTCTGTGTAAAGGTGAGATTCGGAAATGCCAAACGCAATGAAATCAGATCTCTATACAAAAACGAATTTGGAACTCATAAGAAGAAGCAAAAATATGTTTGAACTTCAGTACCGATGCATGGTCAAAATCAGTATTATCCCACTTATTGTTGAGCCGAAACTGATTGAGGGGCGCGCCTTTGAGAGTTGGTATAAGTCATTTTTCGAAGGGTATAAATAGCGGTACCTTAATCTAAAGAGGCCTTACATTAAGCTTGAGAAATATATGAATAAAAAATGGCTACTTCATTTCTTTTCAATAGAAATGGAGCAGAAATACATGCACTAAACAAATGACACGGGTATACTACAAAAGTTCAATGAAATGGACGCAGTGGTTCATCCCGAACAAAAAAAAAAAAGCCAAGATCAAAGGCGTCTGCGAAGCAATGCAGCTGTACATCAAAAATTCCGCGATGAAGGCAAATCAGACAATATTGAATTCGACCAGTTTAGAAGTTGAAATTCCTTCCATTTCCAGCTGCGCTGGAACCGGAGCATCCCATCTAGACCTGTGCGCCGCCGCCGGTGGTTTTACTCGCGCCACCGCCGCCGACGATTTTGGGTCGGCGCGCCGCCAATCATAATTTTGCCACGCCGATGACTAATCGCAATAAAAAAAATCAGTTAACTTAAGTCGAGTAGAGCCAACACGAGACACTGAAAACGGCCTAATAATTGAGGTCGGAATACGTATCAGTGAAGAAATACAGCGTGTTGGAGTTAATTGGAATAGTACTAAACTAGTCTTATGACAGTTCATAAATGTTGTTAAGATGGCTCTCGTCATAATTCAATGTCAAATCTTAAATTAATAGCATGGTTGATTAGTTTGAGAGTTTGAATGAGGCTTTATCTGGTATAGCTAATAAGTAATTGTAATAAAATATAAATTGTTTAATTGATCTTTGGAATGCGTTAAGCCAAGGCCTCATTCAGTCGGGCACCTAAACTTGCAGGTGACTTGCAAATTGGGTTTGATGTGATTCATAAGCTTTTGTGGGGCCTGGATACATGCCCAAAGCGTTCCCATTCTTAAAGGATCTGGCATTGGTACAGGTAAATTATTGCAGTTTAGAAATTTTAAGTTAAGTTGCACATTAGTAATTTTGACAATATTTATTTTTTTATTTATTTAAATCAACTTATTAAATAAGTTTTCTTTGTTTTTAGATTTGTGCTATTAGGATAGTTGGCTTATAAGGCAAACTGATTTAGCAAAATATTTAAATCCCAACTGTAAATGTTTTACCGATTTTTTTGTTCCGACCCCCGAGTAAGTAGTTTATATTTTGAAATCAATTTCTGAATATTACAAAACCACTTGCTGAGCATCAGCAAAGCAAATATTACGAGCATCAGTTAAAAGCGGTTCTTATTTTTTTATTCACAGCTATTGTAACCCAGAACTGGGGCGTTGTCGCCTTGCTGCATAGTATTTAGTCAAATTATTGAGTTAAAACGTCAGGTATTTTATTTTATTGTCTTGAAATTATTTAATACTGTTTTGTAAAAGCCTTATTGTAAAATTCCTGAAATTTCTGAGAATATCGTTTAAACATTCATTTATGAATTTCTTCGAAAAATACTCCAGAAATTAGTTCGAAAATAAATCAAGAAATTTAATTCCTCCGAAAAGGTTCTTTTAAAAAACCTTATAAGATTATTTAGAAATCAGGAATTTGGGTATTCCTTTGGAGATTCCTTACAAAATTTCTCAGAAAATTCCTTAAGAATTTTCATTACGGATTTCTTCAGAAAATCCTTTACGCATTTCTTTCGGAAATTGCTTTCGAATTTTGTTCCACGAATTCCTATATTCTCCTTCGGAGACTCCTTCGGAGACTCCTTGAGGAATTCCTTTGAAATTTTCTTTAGCCATTCCTGCGGAAATTTCTTAAGGAATTCCTTAAAAAATTCCATTCGTACGGACAATTTTAAGGATTTTCAAAACATTCTTTAACAAATCCGAGGAGTTTTTTGATTTTTTTCATTTTAATATTTATTTTTTATTATCCACCCCTTGACCTTTCGGCGACCAGTAGGACAAAATGTCAATTCAATATTTGTAACGGCCTTATTTCATGAATCGCTAGAAAAAATTCTTCTAGATATCCATAAGGTATTCATTCAAAATTTGCCTACGGAATTTCTTCAGAACTTCTTCCAGCAATTCCTTTAAAACATTCTCCGGGAATTCTTCCGGAACTTCCTGCAGGAATTTCTTCGAAAATGCCTTCATCTTTCCGAAAGTCTTTTAGTGTTGTTGTTTATTTTTAGATTTTTTTTCGAAAATTCAAAAAAGTAACATCGCAAACAACTTCATTTT
>NW_026943697.1:0-6710 GCF_024139115.2 Armigeres subalbatus
CATATTTTTTTTAACCTTCTTCGGATATTAGAAAAAACTTACGAATAAGATGTTGGGGTCATATTGACCCAGAAATGTAATTGCTTATAAAACAGTCAAATTATAACCGAATTACAAAGTTTATATACCGTTCGAAAGATAAACTCATAAATTTTGTGGCTATGTGGTGATATGCTGGTTCTGGAGACAATGGCCACCGGGAAACGACTTCCACGGGGACCTTGTCGGTTATATATAGGGAACACAAAATCGCTCAATATATGCCATTCGATCGCTAATTCTTCATAGATTCTCTTAAAACGGTAATGTATGGTCCATGAGAGGGCTTCCGACGAAAGTGGCCACTCCTGGTACATGCAAGGTGCCCCCGGGAACGGCTCTTTCGTCATGATTTTCCACCAAACAGATGGTTATGCGCTCGAAATCGATAATTGACCACATTGGCCACTCTTGGAGCCTATGAGGTGCCCCCGGGGAACCCGTAAAAGAGGACATTTCCGTTTTAACACCAAAATATGTCGTTCGACAGCTCTTTCGTCAGGATTTTCCACAATATAGATGATTATGTGCTCGAAATCGATAACTGACCACATTGGCCACTCTTGGAACCTATGAGGTGCCCTTGGGTAACCCGTAGAAAGGAATATTTCCGTTTAAACTAAAAAATATGCCGTGCGGTGGCTCATTCGTCATGATTTTCCACAAAATAGATGATAATGCGCTCGAAATCGCAAAGTGACCACATTTGCCACTCTTGGAGCCTATGAGGTGCCCTCGGGGAACCCGTAAAAGAGGACATTTCCGTTTTAACACCAAAATATGCCGTGTGGCGGCTCTTTTATCATGATTTTCCACCAAACAGATGGTCATGCGCTTGAAATTGATAAATGATCACATTGGCCACTCCTTGTATATGCAAGGTGCCCCCGGGGAACCCGTAGGAGAGGACAATTCCGTTCTGGCATCAAAATGTGCGGTGCTGCGGCTCTTTCGTCATGATTTTCCACAAAATAGATGATTATGTGCCCGAAATCGATAAGTGACCACATTGGCCACTCTTGGAGCCTATGAGGTGCCCTCGGGGAATCCGTAGAAAGGAATATTTCCGTTTAAACTCCAAAATATGCCGTGCGGTGGCTCATTCGTCATGATTTTCCACAAAATAGATGATAATGCGCTCGAAATCGCAAAGTGACCACATTGGCCACTCTTGGAGCCTATGAGGTGCCCTCGGGGAACCCGTAAAAGAGGACATTTCCGTTTTAACACCAAAATATGCCGTGTGGCGGCTCTTTTATCATGATTTTCCACCAAACAGATGGTCATGCGCTTGAAATCGATAAATGATCACATTGGCCACTCCTTGTATATGCAAGGTGCCCCCGGGGAACCCGTAGGAGAGGACAATTCCGTTCTGGCACCAAAATGTGCGGTGCTGCGGCTCTTTCGTCATGATTTTCCACAAAATAGATGATTATGCGCTCGAAATCGATAAGTGACCACATTGGCCACTCTTGGAGCCTATGAGGTGCCCTTGGGGAACCCGTAGAAAGGGACATTTCCGTTTGACACCGAAATATGTCGTGCGGCGGCTCTTTCGTCATGATTTTCCACAAAATAGATAATTATGCGCTTGAAATCGATAAATGACCACATTGGCCGCTCTTGGAGTCTACCAGGGGCCCCAGGGAACCCGTAGAATGGGATATTTCCGTTTTTACACCGAAATATGCCGAGTGGCGACTCTTTCGGTGTATTTTCCCACCAAAGAGATGGTTATTTGCTCGAAATAAATAAGTGACCACATTGGCCACTCTTGAACCTATGAGGTGCCCTTGGGGAACCCGTAGAAAGGGACATTTCCGTTTGACACTGAAATATGCCGTGCGGCGACTCTTGCGGTGTGTTTTCTCATCAAAGAGATGGTTATTCAGCTCAAAAACGATAAGTGACCACATTGCCTACTCTTGGAGCCTATGAGGTGCCCTCGGGGCATCCGTAAAAGAGGACATTTCCGTTTTAACAACAACATATGTCGTGCGGCAGCTCTTTCGTCATGATTTTCCACAAAATAGATGATTATGCAAGTGAAATCGATAAGTGACCACATTGGCCACTCTTGGACCATACAGGGGCCCCCAGGGAACCCGTCGGAGGGGACATTTCCGTTTTAGCACCAAAATATGCCGTGCGGCGACTCTTTGGGTGTGTTTTCCCACCAATGAGATGGTTATTCAGCTCAAATAGATTATTATTATTATGCGCTTGAAATCGATAAGTGACCACATTAGCCACTCTTGGAACCAATGAGATGCCCACGGGGAACCCGTAGATGGTGACATTTCCGTTTTTATACCGAAATGAATAAGTGACCACAATTTCCATTTTGGAACCTATGAAGTACCGTCGTGGAGCTCATAGGAGAGGACATTTCCGTGCTTACTCTTACTTAGGGCCGATGCCCACGTAGCGAGTTTTCAAGCTGCGTGCACGCCACGTCCACGCAAGGTACCCGGCATCAAATGTAGTCGTGCACACGTTTACGTGCAAGCAGCGTGAAAATACTTTACGTGGACATCGGCCCTTAAAGACATGCCGTGCAGCGGCTCTTTCACTATAATTTTCCATCAAATAGTTGGTTATGCTCTTGAAATCTAATATCAACCTGGGGGAACCCCAGACCCAGTTTCGGTAATTGTGGAGTGCCGTGAAGAATCCATTGAAAATGTCTGTGCACACAAAATATCACTCACTTTTTAGGAACTTTTCCTCAACCGAATTACTCGCAGTAAATAGCATTCGACGAAAACTTTACCCTATTGTTTCCTATTGAAAATTGGCCAGATCGGACTATGTGCTCCGAATTTATGGCCAAAATACTAATTTCAGCAGCTGCATGGGAAAATCACTTTTCTGGCACTTATGCTCAAAATTTTAGAATGCAAATAAACAAATATGAAAAATAAGAACTATCTACCTATTACTGCTATATTAGACTTTTCTTATATATTTCTCAACCCTTTTGAACGAGCGATATAGGCACCATCACCACTAGGTAGTTTAATCTTGTTTTTTTCTATCAAATAGGTCATTCATTCTGAACTTAATATCTAAAACCTACAAAGGTACCCGCAGGAGTCTCGCAGAAGGAGAGATTTTTTATATCAAAATAATGCGTTTTCATATCATTGTCCACGGTGATCAGGAAAACCTTAAACTTCTATGAGTCGATATTGAAGGGACCATCGACTAATGGAAATATCTAGATGCGGAATAGAAAATCCTTATAGAGCTGTTCGAAGGAATCATCACAGTAGCCCAGAAACTATTTTTTAATAAGAAAATTATTTTGAGCTTTTTAGTGGAATGTCTTCACTTGTCATAAGACGAGTTAATACAATCCCATTGAATTCCACCACTTAATTGTATCTTGACAGATACGTATTTCGACCTCAACAGTAAGGCCGTCTTCAGTGTCTCGTACTTGACTCGACTTAATAATTAGTAAGTATTTTTTAATTTGACTCAGTACTCAATTTCAAATGAAGAACAATTTCAAGCGCATAACCAACTTTTTGAAGACTTGTGGAAGAAACGGCTGCCGCAAGCGGCCAGTACATTTGATATAACCATGAAAATGTCCTCTCCTACGGGTTCGCAGGGCATCTCAAAGATTCCAAGAGTAGACAATATCACTAATCAACTCAAAGCACATGACCAATGGTAAAAAATAACAAAGAGCCACCGCACGGCATATTTTGGTGTTAAAATGGAAATGTACTCTTCTACGGGCTCCCGGGGGCACCTCATAGGTTCTAAGAGTGGACAATATGTCAATAATCGATTTCGAGGGCACCTATTTGGACGAAAATCACGATGAAAGAGCCGCCGCATGACATATGTTGGTGTAAAAATGGAAATGTCATCTTCTACGTGTTCTCCGAGGAAGCCTCATAGGTTTCAAATGTAGCCAATGTGGTCACTTATCGATTTCGAGCGCACGTCCATCTGTTTGATGAGAAAACACCAAAAGAGCCGCCGCACGGCTTATATTGGTGTAAAAATGCAAATGTCCCCTTCTACGGGCTCCCTGGGGGCCCCTCATAGGTTCCAGGCGTTTCCAATGTGGTCACTTATCGATTTCAAGGGCATAATCACCTTTTTTTTGTGGAAAATCATGACGAAAGAGACGCTGCACGGCATATTTTTGTGCTAAAACGGAAATGTCCTCTCATACGGGTTCTCCGGGGGCACCTTGCATGTACCAGGAGTGGCCAATGTGGTCATTTAGCGATTTCAAGCGCATAACCATCTGTTTGGTGGAAAATCATGACAAAAGAGCCGCCGCACGGCATATTTTGGTGCTAAAACGGAAATGTCCCCTCCTGCGGGTTCCCCGGGGCACCTTGTATGTACCAGGAGTGGCCAATGTGGTCTTTTATCGATTCCAAGCGCATTATCATCTATTTTGTGGCAAATCATGACGATAGAGCCGCCGCACGGTATATTTTGGTGATAAAACGGAAATTTCCCCTCCTGCGGATTCCCCGGGGGCACCTTGCATGTACCAGGAGTGGCCAATGTGGTCACTTATTGATTTCAACCGCATAACCATCTGTTTTGTGGAAAATCATGACAAAAGAGCCGCCGCACGGCATATTTTGGTGCTAAAACGGAAATGTTCACTCCTGCGGGTTCCCCGGGGGCACCTTGCATATACCAGGAGTGGCCAATGTAGTCTTTTATCGATTTCAAGCGCATTATCATCTATTTTGTGGAAAATCATGACGACAGAGCCGCCGCACGGTGTATTTTGGTGCTAAAACGGAAATGTCCCCTCCTGCGGATTCTCCGGGGGCACCTTGCATGTACCAGGAGTGGCCAATGTGGTCACTTATCGATTTCAACCGCATAACCATCTGTTTCGTGGAAAATCATGACAAAAGAGCCGCCGCACGGCATATTTTGGTGCTAAAACGGAAATGTCCCCTCCTGCGGGTTCCCCGGGGGCACCTTGTATGTACCAGGAGTGGCTAATGTGGTCACTTATCGATTTCAAGCGCATAACCATCTGTTTGGTGGAAAACCATGACAAAAGAGCCGCCGCACGGTATATTTTGGTGCTAAAACGGAAATGTCCCCTCTTGCGGAATCTCCGGGCGCACCTTGCATGTACCAGGAGTGGCCAATGTGGTCACTTATCGATTTCAAGCGCATAACCATCTGTTTGGTGGAAAACCATGACAAAAGAGCCGCCGCACGGTATATTTTGGTGCTAAAACGGAAATGTCCCCTCCTGCGGATTCTCCGGGGGCACCTTGCATGTACCAGGAGTGGCCAATGTGGTCACTTATTGATTTCAACCGCATAACCATCTGTTTTGTGGAAAATCATGACAAAAGAGCCGCCGCACTGCATATTTTGGTGCTAAAACGGAAATGTTCAGTCCTGCGGGTTCCCCGGGGGCACCTTGCATATACCAGGAGTGGCCAATGTAGTATTTTATCGATTTCAAGCGCATTATCATCTATTTTGTGGAAAATCATGACGACAGAGCCGTCGCACGGTGTATTTCGGTGCTAAAACGGAAATGTCCCCTCCTGCGGATTCTCCGGGGGCACCTTGCATGTACCAGGAGTGGCCAATGTGGTCACTTATCGATTTCAACCGCAAAACCATCTGTTTCGTGGAAAATCATGACAAAAGAGCCGCCGCACTGCATATTTTGGTCCTAAAACGGAAATGTCCCCTCCTTTGGATTCTCCGGGGGCACCTTGCATGTACCAGGAGTGGCCAATGTGGTCACTTATCGATTTCAAGCGCATAACCATCTGTTTGGTGGAAAATCATGACAAAAGAGCCGCCGCACGGTATATTTTGGTGCTAAAACGGAAATGTCCCCTCCTGCGGGTTCCCCGGGGGCACCTTGCATGTACCAGGAGTGGCCACTTTCGTCGGAAGCCCTCTCATGGACCATACATTACCGTTTTAAGAGAATATATGAAGAATTAGCGATCGAATGGCATATATGGAGCGATTTTTATGCTCCCCTTATATGATCGACAAGGTCCCCGTGGAAGTCGTTTCCCGGTGGCCATTGTCTCCAGAACCAGCATATCACCACATAGCCACAAAATTTATGAGTTTATCTTTCGAACGGTATATAAACTTTGTAGTTCGGTTATAATTTGACTGTTTTATAAGCAATTACATTTCTGGGTCAATATGACCCTAACATCTTATTCGTAACTTTTTTTGTGGGGTCGTTCCTGTTGCACCTTAAAATACTTTTTTCATGTCAGATGCTTCATTTCCACAAAATATTAATAGTCAAGAAATTTCAGAACGATCGGATTATCAGGTAAAAAGTTATTCTACTTTGAAGTTTCGTTTTGGGTCATATTGACCCCAACATCTTACTAAGGTTATCGTTTATCGTGTGTTTAATTTATCAAGTTTTTCTTTATGAGGCATTAGTTAATTTGAGAGTTTGATAGCCTAATCCCAGTATTCAAAACCTTGTATCCAGCGCCGCAATGACTGCCTGGTCGGAGTGCAAGCAACTGACCTTGAACTTCTCTTTACTCTCACCAAAGCGCTTTGTTTTACACTCGTTGGAGTTTCAGATGATGAGTTTTAGCGCAGTTCTCCCAGACCGGCATGTCGTATTTGATCACAGGGAAGATGATTTGCTTGTAGACAGCAAGCAT
>NW_026943698.1:0-2414 GCF_024139115.2 Armigeres subalbatus
CTATCCCTGTCACAAACTGTCTCAAATCTCTGACCTCCTCCCCCCCCTCAAACCTTGGACTGGCCCCCAAGTGGTTTCGAAGCCTATGTTCAAAAGGGTCAGAAGCCCAGTTTCTGAGGAAGGCTTAGAGCTCCGTTTTCAAGCCCCCTTTCAAATGACTGGAAAACTTTAATTTCAGGTGGCTTAGAATTCTTTCAAAAGCTTGGAAGCTTACTTTTAAACAGCTCAGCAACGTCATTTCTAGATGATCAATACGCACTCTTTCAAGAGGCTCAGAAGAACTCACTTTTGAAGCTCAGACACCTCCTTTCGAGAGGTTTGGAATTCTTCTTTCAATGCCAACCCATGTTTAGGAATGGTTCAGGGAAACCTATTTTGCAAAAGAGATTGGGAGCCTTTTCCAAAATGGTCTGAAATCCCCTTTCATGAGATACAGGAAGCCCCTTTCAAAAAGATAGAAGGCCCTCATTCAAGAGGTTTGCTGATACTCCTTTTTAAGAGGGTCCCAAGCCCCGTACCCTTTCCAAAGAGGGTTCCCAGCAAACACAAGATCGTATATCATAGCTTGAATAAGTATACAAAGTGGAGGCCATATACATGCATTTTGCACTGCCAGTCGGAAATGGAGAGAATGCGCCTATATCGCCTCACCTTGAACACTCATTCGCTTGTAGCATATCAGCGATTTTATGTTGGCTGGAGATTAAAATCCTACTTCAAAGACCCGGAAGTCCTCTTTCGAGAGGCTTGGAAGCACCCCTTCTCCACCCCCTTTTTCAAGTGGCTCAGAGTAACCCAATCAAGGAAGCCTACTTTCAAAAGGCTCTGCAGCAACATAATTTTAAGATGGTCAAAGCCTCACTTTCTCCAAGAGGCTCAGAGGACCTTTCATCAGGCTCCAGGAAACTTCCTTTCGAGGGGCTCCAGGAATTCTTCTTTCAGCCAACCTTTTTCAAGTGGTTCTTAAGCCTATTTTCAAAGGGTTTAGAAGCCCCACATTCAAAAGGGCTCGAAGCCCATTTTCAAGAGGCTCAGAAGCCCATTTTCAAATTTCTCCAGAACTTGCTTCCTTTGGAGGGGCTCAGATTTCTTCCCTTCTAGAAGCTTGAGAAACCTACTTTCATCAAAAGGTTCAGAAACGTCATTTCAAGATGTTACCCAAAGCCCTCATATCAAGAGTGTTTCAAGAGAGGACTCCTTTACATAAGGCTCAGATGTCCTCTTTCAGAAAGGCTTTAGAAACTTCCTCCGTTGGAAGAGGGGCTCCTCTAGAGCTCAGAAGCTCTCTTTTCAAAAGGGCTCGGAAGCCCCACTTTCTGGAGTGCGTCCAGGCCCATTTTCAAGGAGGGTTGTAAAGCCTCCTTTCTAGAATCTCATAGAAGTCCACTTTTAACAGGCTTTGAAGCCCCCTTCTCAAAGTGGCTCTTGAAACTTCCTTTCGAGTGGCGCGGAATTCTTCTTTTAGGCTAGAAGCTTGGAAAGCCTACTTTCAATAGGATTCAAAAACGTCATTTCAAGATACTCAAATGTCTCGTTTCAATAGGTTCGAAAGCACTCTTTCAAGATAATCTTATGAGTTACGCTTATTTACATGAGGGGGTAAACCTCAATGAATACAAAAACTACAAATGGGTACCCCTCAATGTGAAAAGGTTGAGAACGCCACTTTGCGATAGAGTGTTAGATATTTTCAACAAAAAATCACTAAAGAGCTACAAAAATATGTACCAAAGCACTGGGGAGACAAGCCAGCCTAGGGCTGAAAAGTCTTCCTTGTAATAAAAGAACTACACAAAAAAATGTAAAAGCAATTAAACTGACCATTATCTGCCGTTCAAAATATTCGTTTTTGAAAGTGCGCTTTCAAATTGTACATTGAAAGCACATCTTGTGACCCCTCTACTTGCTTTTGGGTGTTTTCCCTTCGCTTTAGTTAGTTGTGTCTTATTCTCCGAAGCTCTCAACCCTTTTGGGTTTTCAAGCTCCTGCATAAAAAGTGCCGTAGTTTACTTATTGAATTGCCGTGCAATTTTTATCCAGTAAATCTCGAATGCGGCTCGCATTTTGAGCATGAAGTGAAAAACAGATCGCCTCTTCAAATGGATAAACCGAATGCAGTAGTTGCGCCCATCAAATGGCACACATACATGCTGTTTGGTGTGTATTGTCGTCACATGTGACATCGTGAACTTTTATAGTGCCAAGATGATGGGAGACGCAAAAACTTTACCCCTTTGCTCAGTCCAGCGCCAGCTTTGGGGTGGAAATGGAATGGGGATGCAGCGTTCTCAAGAGTGGAGAGAAGTTTTGCATTTGATAGTCGTTCATCCTTGTCAGTTTATTTATTTTTTATTCGATTTTATTTATATGCGTGTTTTCATTTTTTATCGCACTTTTTTATTATTTGACTACCT
>NW_026943699.1:0-34277 GCF_024139115.2 Armigeres subalbatus
TCGGCCGATGCCTGTGTTACATTCCCATAAGCGATGGTGCAATAATTCGTCGAACGGTCACGCCGGCAACAATCCAGGGTTGTAGTTGGGTGGGTATTTCGATCCAACAATTACAAAATACTTCCTCTTCGAATGTTCGTGACGACATCAAAGTGTGTTAGCCGATGTAGGTTGTTCTTCAACTTGATTAGTGGCACCCGTGTTCTGCAAATTTAGAAGAAGACAAACTCCTTCCCTCCTTAGCATTGCGATAAGAACATAAGTGGATCTTCGAACAAAATCCAATCCAAAAGTTGACCCCCTTTTGATGGGCCAAAATTGTTATAATTAGGAACGGGAACATCGTTCTGTCATTTTCAAGTGTAAACAAATACCATATGATCAGAAAATTATAACACTTTTTTCCAAGACTACAAAGAGCAAGATCTGTAGCCGAAGTATGATGATATTTATTTTTCCATCATCAATTTTTTACATTGTTCTTAAAAATGACGGATTGCATCCAAAAGAAGTTCTCTCCTATGCTGTTACAAACCAATTTATATTTGATGAAATCTAATTTGATTTATTTGTAGGGTAAACTTCTATTTTCAGGCGATTTTGGATGAAATGTTCGTCTTTTATCCATTTTAACTTATTTATCATACAAACATAAATTTCCTCTAAAATTGATATTAATATTTTTGAGTTAGCATGGTAAAAATCTAGATTTTAATCAACATGTGTAGAAAAGTATAACCCTTAGAACTGTTCTACATTGTGAACGAATCTTTATATACGCAGTCTTCGGTTTTTTCGAAAGGATGACGAGGGATACACCAATGTTTGTCTACGATGCGCAACAATCACAAAATAGATAGATTAGAAGCATCATTATAAATTATCAATCGTACGAAAGCAAACTCGCTTATCATAAAGCAGGAGAGCATCGCAATTGAGAGGTGTTTCCAATTTGGATATTATATAAAATGAAAATGTGATGATTCAACGTTGAAATCAAGATAATCTTTATCATACCATGAAGCTCGTAATCTAAATAGGTTATTAAGATATACGATATTAATGTTATCTCTTTCCATGGCATTCTTTCCATTATTAGAACATTGCTTTTGGGTTGATAGTATTCCGAATACTCTTTACCAAAAGTAGAGCAATTTTAACGACATGTAAAAAGGAAACAGAAACCACCAAAAATGTGCATTGGACATTTAACTGAGGGTAAATACAGGTGAGGCATCACATTTTTAAAAATCGATATTTCTTCAAAATAATCCGATAAATGAAACTCTACTTGTTGTAATTGAAAGTTATTGATCGGGTGCAGCCCCCTGAAACGGCTGTCATCTGCATACAATGCGATTGAAGCCGAAAACTTGGTGCTAAACTTGGTGCTAGCTGTCAACATGTGGTTTTCAGCACGGAACACAGTGACGCATGCGGCAATATCGCTCGAGAGCAGATTTAATTCGAATAAAAAAATAAATAGTGTTTTTATATTTTAGACTGTTGTTGAAAGAAAAAGCGTACCATCTAAAATATGATTTAAAACTATATTGCAATTATGTATCTCTATAACTGATTCGTACATTTCAGATACACCTAGCGCAAAAGTTATCCGCACAGTCTTTATCACAATAACAGATTTTTGTTAAGTGTGCCTGATACCTATGTCGATATCTAAGCAGGTTGATATAGGTATGTCTGAAGAAACTTGATAATTATTTGTTATTGTGACAAAGAGTGGGCTATGGACTTATTAACATTAGAAAACCTTTAATTCCTAATGCATCTTTTTGTTTGAAAATCAATTTTCACAAGCTGCCAACCAATTGACATTCCTGACAATTTTTTTTGTAGGCATGTGGAAAATGGGACTTTAAAGTTTATGATATGTATTAGTATGAAAATATAATTAACTTTCTAAGAATGGCCAAAAATTGCAAAAAAAAAATATATTTTTGTGATTTTTAGCAGTGACATGTTTTATTTGAGTGCAAATTAATAACGAAACTTTCTGTTCACGGCATAACGGCTACAGAATTTTCCAGTGTTTCTGTTATTCGGCCATTTCACTCAATGTTACAAAACATCTTAGCAGTTTTTCATTTAGATTTAGTGATTTTCATTTAGTCAGCACTGATAATTTGGAGACGATTCTTAAAATTGACTCATAATCGACAAAAATACAAATGTTACACATTTGCAACACGGGCAATATAGTTATGTTTCTCTTCAGCTAAAAATAACTTATCTCCGGTAATTGGCAGCTCGATAGTTAATATTTTTAATCTTTTAACTTTTACGCTAAGTCCATGATGCTGCAAAAAAATATTATTCTGTCAACACACAAATGGCCTAGTTCAAACCAATTTTTTTCCTCAATGCGATATCCACTTCCAGTTGAATCAGATCAAATGCAAAGAAAAATGATCTTCCTTAAAAAAGAAGCGGTTCCAACAGTTTTCCAAAAAACAACTGCCGATGACTTGTAAGACGACTAAGCAGAATAACTCATCTTAGTTTCGACGCTCTTCTGGACCCACATTATAGTAAGCTCAAGTTTGTAACCAAAGAGTTTATGCGTCAAATAGATTAATTGATTTCGTCAACTGAAAAGTAGGTAGGTTAGACGCTGTCTCATATCTCATATTGACAATTCAATAATTATCGAATAACCCTGCTTTCAAACCAGATTACTTTTGATAGATTTATGTTTTAATGGTTTTGCTGGGTGGCATCAGCCGCTTTCAAGACCGGGTGTTTTTAAAACCTTCAAACTGGCACTTTTAAGTTTAATTCGATAAATGAGACGGACCTTAATGTGTGTTTTTATTCGGATTCTGAATAAACTTATTTCTCAAAGGACCTTAGCCGGTCCTGTATACATACTGTGAATCAATATTGATTTTCCGTTTCAGGCATTCCTAAATTGTCAAAATCGGATGAGAACTGCCATAGTTACAATATATTTATTTAATTTCACCCAACATTTGCTTGTCCCAGTTAATTTGGTCATGTACAGCATTTTACTAACTAATGGCCTCAGTTTTTGGTAGGGTAGAAACAGTTTGAAGTTTGGCTTGTGTCGTTCGATAAGTTTCCATCATCATAATGCTTATTCATGATGATGGTGGTCGCCGCGATGTCAAACGACACAAATCAAACGTCAAATAATCTGCACCGTTCCCGAACATGAATTAAATTTTTGTAGCCATTACCAATGCCAATAAATGACGAAACCAGAACAATATAACTTAAGTTATTGAAATTTAAATTTTTACGATTGAAAATCATTTTGCGATAATTGAATACCCGCGCGAAATGTAATAGGTACAATATGAACGGAGCTTTAAATTTCATAAAAAGCACTAGCGCCACGCCAACAAACGGTGGCTTCAAGAACTAGTGCTTGTTTCACGGGGTTGATCGGGTGCGATGCCACACCACTGGGAGAGACGCCACACATGGGAAATGTTTGAGATATGCGATTAATAAATATGCTCATGGCAATGAATGAGCATTTGATATGTTTTTCGAATAAAAACATAATATTTCAACCAAACACCAAAAAAAATCATCGTTTACTGGTTAAAGGCCGTGCGCGGCACACGAATGGATTTTGTTCGAGTTTATCGAATCAATATCAATACAATATTAAATCAGTTATATACCTTAAACTCTTTTCTTTTCTACTTTAATATTGTTTACCCCAATCTTCAATTAATTATAAAAAAACAATTTCAGCTCCTAAAGGCTGCCTTACACCTCGGGAAAATTTTCCGCCGGATTTTGATCCCCGTGCATTTTAAATGGGGCCGGGATTTTGATTTTCCGTGCCCAAATCCCGAAAACATCGCATATGCAAAAATGCATGAGGAAAAAATCCGCGGACCAAATTCCCGAGGTGTGAGGCTACCTTAAACACCCAACGCCACTAGGGAAAATCTTTTTTTAAATTCCAACGCGAATCGTATTCAGATATACAATAAAAGTCGCGTGACCCCTTGCTAGATCAAATACCGTTATACTATCTTCTGACGTTTCGATGTTCCGTATAACAAATAAAAAGTGTTATAAGGGTACAACTTTTGCTACCCGAGTTACACATATGTTATGTGATAAGATGCACGGCTACAAAGCAAGACTATGCTGAGGGCGGATAGGTTTGATTCCCGGTGCCGGTATAGACAATTTTCGGATTAGAAAAGAAATGAGTCCGTAGTCCGTAGCGGACTAAAATGCCACCGGATGCCTTCATTAGTGCAATAGTTAGCAACTACTGCTTGGTGTTGGGTATCGTTGATTAGAATTAATAAATCCTTCACTTTATTTACAACTACTCCCAAACCCTAAATCCAGACATCCCTGCAATAGTTTAGTCAGAGAGCAGCAACATTCAACAAAGTAAAGGATATAAAACAGGGCTGGCCTCTGTCACCAAATTTGTTCGTACACCTGCTCTGCCCATGATTTCATAGTTGACGTATCAAACATTGCACTTTCCGTTGTAATTGTGATGATTTACGGACAAGCATCACAAATTTAACATAATTCAACCCGTAGACACTTAAATGAGATTTGAATCATGCAACGTATCGATGTCACAGCGGTTGAATTGCCCTTGTAAACGCATAGAAAGTTATATTCGCTGAAATTCTGAATGGTTGATACGTCAACTATGGAATTATTATTATTATTATTATTATATTTTTTTTGGGACACTTCACACCACAAGGGTGTATTCGTGTCTGATCTTCTGCATTACTTATAGGTATTATGATGATCTTATCTATCGTTGTTCTCCTATTCCATTGTACTTTTTTTTGCCTGTACTTCATTTTGCGTTTCCTTGAATTTCTTCATCTGTTCTTATACTAGCGCTGGCGGTACCTCATCAGCCGCCGGAATGTCCCGTAGGACAGGGCCGACTACGAACGAAGCTTTCCTCCAGTATTGTGAGTTACCTGAAAAGAGATTATGCACGGCAGTATTTGCTTGGATTACGGAACACCAGTTTTCTGACCTGTGGGACTTCTTGTCCCACAGTGCCAGCCATTGTGTAGTATTGTCGATTCCTGCGCCGTTACTTCGCTGCTTGCAAATTTTCTACAGTTTGTTGTATATACCAGTTTTACGTAAAAAGTTTAACATTCTCGTCGATTTTTCTTCGCTGTTATCCAAAGCGTATTTTCGTCGTGCTTCGTCAAACTTTCTGCACTCAAGGATCAAATGCTTCACGTCCAATACCGAGCCGCAACAGTCACAATTCGGCGGAGGCTCTTTCTTTAATAAAAAAGTGTGGGTCAACCGTGTATGACCTATCCTCAAACGTGTAAGCGCACGCTGATCACCGGCACTCCCACGCTCAGTCCACCTGATTGTTGATTCTCTGCACTCATACCATTGGTTATCCCATTGACGGCGTATTGCTTTTTTATTGGCTTTAACCGCTTTAACCGCATCCTCAGCAGGGATCGCAACGTCGATGGTTGGTTGTCTTCTGGCCTCGTTGGCTAGTCGATCAGCTTCGGAGTTACCGTTTACTCCAGTATGTCCAGGAATCCAACAGAATCGTATTGGTTTGCTTTGAGCTATTCACTCCACTTCCTGTATCCAAGGGTGTCGAGACTTCCCAGTCTCCAGCGCCATCAGACAGCTAGCAGATTCCGTTAGAATCACTAGTTCATTATTGAATTTACGAATGGCAGCGGCCATTTTAAGACCATATCCCTCAGCAGAGAAAACACTACATTTTTTTGGAAGGCTGTACGTTCCCGTAATCCCATTGTTGAAGAATGCGGCACCTACTGTAGAACCGTTGCTGTCTTTGGAACCATCGGTGTAAAGGATAGTTGAACGATTGAATCGCGTCTCGAGGAGTTGTCGAACAATAGACTGAACTTTCTCCGGTGGATCGCCAGCGCGTACTTATCTTTTCACGTCCCACAAAACAACCGGTTTACGGGCATACCACACGCGATCGCTCAGTCGATTTTGCTGACCAACTGCGGGAAGCGATGAATCCGTTAGTTCTAGGAGACGATCAGATGTTCGTTGAGTGAGTGCTACAGCATGGCTGGTATTTTTGGACTGTAGTCGAATAGCCGTCCGAGCTGTGGCCTGTGTAGCGAGCAGTTCGAAGAGCAATGTACCCGCCTCGGCCATTACCGAATTTATAGGACTAGTAACGAATGCTCCAGAGGCATAGCAGACCATTTTATTGTAAGCGGGGCGAGGGTTTGCAGAGTAGTAGGCCCGCTATACTCACTAGTCCAATACCATAGATCAATTTTGCGGTTACTAGTGCAGATCCAACCTGCAGTAGAGAAAGACGATTGCCGCGTGGGAGTTTGGCTCCGATTATCTGCAGAATTCTCAACCGAGATTCGCAGACTTCCTTCACATTTCGGCAATGAGGCTTGAACGTCAATGTTCGATCTAGGGTTACACCTAAGATTCTTAACCGATTAGTTCTTCGGATGGGGACTCGATCGATGGAAATTTGCGACGAAGGTTCTCGGCGTGCATTTGGGCTGCATTAGAAAATATGTGACTTCGATGGCAATATGGTGAAACCAACGCTTCTAGCGCATTTGTTGACAGCATTGACAACGGTATGTAGTTTTCGGTGTAGCCCCCGCGTACAATAATATGTTGACTTTTGTTGGTAAAACTCGGAAAATGGGTTGCATTGCGTTGAGGAACAGTGTCACTGATATAACTGAACCTTTTGTACTCCGTTTTCTAGTGGATGCTCGCGAGACAAATGTCTCTCTACGGATACTTGGAACGTTCTTTTCAAAAGAAAACTTTTTAGCAGTATCCAAGTATCCACCAAGATTTCAAGCTGCGTAAAATTGCATATTTCCAAGTGGTATCGTAGGCTTTGGAAAGTTCCAAGGAAGCCACCAAAGCATGTTCATCAGTGGTTGGTAGATACTTTTCCAACTCACCCCTCAGCCGGTACGAAAAGCCATTCTAACCGACCCATCACAAATCATCCGCTTATTAACATTGTTGCAGCCGTGTTTGCAGGAATTCGAACTGGAGCTGAAGTTCTCATCTTATCACGATAATAAAGATGTAAAAAAATGAGATCCCGAGCAAAGCTTGAGAGCAAATCGATAACTAATTTTGTTGTTGTGAAATCGCCTAATTTTGATAACTGATGATCCTTTTGGTCGTTTTAACGGTTAAAAGATCAAAATCTACAGCAGAAAAATCTTACTGTGACATCAAATCGAAAACTATTCCTGCTGTCGATGAGAGCAAATCGAAAACTAATTTTGATATTGGTTCCGATAACAAAATAAGTACACAGTTTGATGTCAGATCATACAATTTAGAAATCAACAGTAAAATGAGATCAAAATATGTAATCAGTCATGATGATTCATATTTGAAAACAAATTATGATTTCGATTTGATATCAATATCAAAATATGTTTTCTATATGCTCTCATTATGTTTTCAGACTTTGCTCGGGATGCTCATGCGTGACTCCCATGATACAATAGACAGCACATCACCCCGTCTTGTCAGATTTAGTCAGGATGAGATCAATGTAATGCACAAGCTGCGGTATCTAGGAACTTACCAGCTCACAGAATCTGCGAGAAACAGTAGCAGACCGAGTACAGAAAGCAATCAAGATATATCACTCATTGCTTACCTTTATAAAGAAGAATTGTATGAACTGGGCCACCTGCAAACGCTTATTCACACAGTGTTGAAGTTGAGAGATTTGCAGTTCCACGAACCGAGTTTCCAATCGCTAGTCCCTTTTCGTCGCAGTGGTCTTCGCCGCTGGTTGCGGTCCGTACTCGCTCGTTGATTATTCATTGCGTGAGTTTTTTTAAAGGCTTGCTTGCATGATCTGACACCAAACCCCCAAAATTTTTGGAGGAACATTCCTCCTTATTCCCGGTGGACCATGGTGCACAGTTTCACTTAGAGTCCCTCGATGGCCCCTAACATGGAGAACAGACGCTGTTGTGAGCCGATCCTGACATGGAGAACAGACGCTCAGTAAGATTTGCACCTCCGGAGAGGAGCCTTCCCTGTCAGCATACGACCATAGTTCCCATCCCGCCGGGGTTGGTTACCCGATCTTCCCTAAGGTTGCTCGTATCCCGGCCATCACCACGGAGAGGTACGGATAGGAGTTGCTGGGTAAGAGGCTAAGGACCAGGAGATGGGGTCTATTTTATTCCTTCTTCTTGTTGTCTTTCAATTTTTATATGGAATTCTTATTTTTTTTAGTCTAAACAGATAGAAATGTTGAGGTAACATAGAAAGGAATAAGACTTTGTTGTTCTTGGTTCTTGTATTTGGTTTTTGATTCTTGCCAAGATTACTTTCTTATTTTTTGTTTATTCTTCTCTCTTCTTCCTTCTTTTCCCTTCTTTATTCTTCCTTCTTTCTTCCTACTTCCTTCTCCATTTTTTCTTTCTTTTTTTATTCCATTTTTTTCATTTTTTTCCTTCTTTCTTCTTCAACCCTTCCTAGTTCCTTCTTTCTGTTTCTTTCTTGCTTCCTTTTCTACCTTTTTTTTAGTTCTCCCTCCATAGTTCTTCCTTATTGATTCCTTCTTCCTTGTTCCTATTTCCTTCTTCCTTCTTCTGCCTTCCTTGTTTCTTCTTTCTTTTTCTTACTCCTTTTTTCTAGTTTCTTCTTCCTTCATTTTTCTTTGTTCTTCTTCTTCCTTCTCCATTTATTATTTAGGCTTCCTTAGTTCTTCCTTTTCCTTGTTTTTTCTTTCTTCCTTCTTTTATTTCCTTGTTTTTCCTCCCTTTTTGTCTTCTTTCCTCTACCTTCTTCCTTTTCCTAGTTTCTTCTTCCTTTTTCCTTATTCTTTTTTCTCTATTCTTTATTCTACCTTCTTCTTTCTTCCTTCTTTCAACCTTTTTTTCCTTTTCTTTCTTTCGTCCTTTCTTCTTTTTTTCTTTTCTTCTTTCTTCCTTGTCCCTTGTTTCTTCATCTTTCTTCTTTCGTTCTGTTTTCTTTTTCCATTATTTTCCTTCCTTTTTCTTTATTCTTTATTTTTTATTCTTTATTCTCTTTTCTATATTCTTTATTTTTTATTTTTTATTCTTTATTCTTAATTTTTTATTCTTTTTATCTATTCTTTATTCTTTATTTTTCATTCTTTATTCTTTATTCTCGATTCTTTATTCTTTATTTTTTATTCTTTATTATTTATTCTTCTTTATTTTTTATTCATCATTCTGTATTCTTTATTCATCATTCTCTATTCTTTATTCATCATTCTTTAAGTTTAGTCAATCATTCTCTATTCTTCAAACATTATTCACTATCCAACCACTTAACATAGTTGGTACAACATATCGTAAGGTTGTGATTAATTTCATCCCATCAATTTCAGCCTTCTGATACGTTCAGCCTTTTGAGACTTTCAGCCTTTCGGGATTTCAGCCTTTTGAGTTCAGCTTTATGAGTATTCAGCCTTATGTGTTTCAGCCTTTCGTATGACACCCTTTTACTGTGCGGGTATCGACCAGTTGATGCTTCTGCAATTTATCCTCGCCGGAGATTTTAACTTGGACTCGTTCAGAGTATTTTTCCTTTCGTGTTACGTTTCCCGTCCATTGCAACGTGAGCGGCTACTGAACGGTCGAGAAGTGTGGACGAGTACCCTTCATCAATGAAGGCAATATTAGGTGTTGTACATCATTTTTTGAACAAGACGATGTCATTCCGTGTAATAGAGAATGATGTTTTTCCTTGCAGTTCTCCACGTTGCACCCTTGAAATGTCTTACAGGGCCATTTCTGATGATAATTCAGACACGTGCGGCAAAGATTGTTCTGTTGCACGAACTTCCAACGATCTTCGACGCTTCTCTTTCTGAATTCTTCGCATCCCCACAAACGATGGTCGGCACCTTTGCATAGTATACACAACTTAGTTGTTTTCTTTATTCGCTCCGAACTTTTCGAAATAAACGATTGTTGTCTATCGTGAAAATAGAAATACGCAATGTTCTCTTCTCTGTTCCTGGGCCTATCTGATTTAGTCGTTGTCATAGGCACAGGAACTTCGATTGAAACTTCGCTTGCTGCTTGAACTAACTGTTCCATAAAATGCCCAAAGGTAACAAAGCTTGCTGCATGATTTAATATTTTATACACAGGTGTACGCGGCGTTTATATGGATGAAAAAAGGAAATTCACACCTCGCTGCACTTCCTCAATCGGAAGGGTAATATATTCTACAGTGGGAACAAAGACAAATGTTTCCTTTGTAAGATGAAAGGACATCGAATGGATTCTTGCTCAAAGCGCAAATTAAGAAAACAACCTATTGAGCAACACCAGGACCAATAAACCAATAAACACTAAACTACAAATAAATTTCATCATGCTTAGGGCCCATTTTGTAAGAGAATCTAAACCAAATTTTGACACATCTTTTCCCCAACAGACAAAATGATTCGCTCCTCTTCAGCCGCTACATGGAACTGATGGACAAGTCATCCCTCAAGTGGCTCACGGACGGTCGGATCAACACCAAGAAAAACATTCAAATCTCACTCGGCTCCAACTTGCCCCTGTCGAACGAGATGACGTTCATTCTGGTGTTCAGCATGCTCTACACTCGCGATCCGCACCAACTGTTCGAACTGCTCTGCCTACAGCTGCGATCGATCGTGAAGGCCTACAGCCAGGGACTGCAGGATCTCATCACCGAGACCAGCGACGGCGAACTGCAGTACAACCCTACGGAGCTGCTCAATTGTAAGTGACCATTTACCTATTTCCTTCACATGCAGGTGCGTTCAATGGTTGTCCTAACTTTCAGATATTCTCGACGGCTACGATAAGCTGTGTCACTCGGCCAAGTCATTGTCTCCCTTGTTGTTCGAGCTTCAACGCGGCCATCTGCAGCAGTTCTCGCTAACGTGGTGTCTGATCAACAAGCGCATGTACCAACGGTTCGTGTACCTCGAGGTCCAACGGATCATTCCGGAGTGCATACTGAAGCTGAAGGAGCTGCTATTTGACGAGGAATACAAAACAATGGTGTACCGATTTATCCAGTTCGACGACGAAATGAACTCAACGTCGCAGATTTGGCGGGACGTGTGGTCTTTGTTGCATGACTACCACAAGGCGAAAGAGGATTCAGCCCGGAGAAAGCGCATCACCTCGGCTCACTCGCTTCTGGTGGCCGTGCGAGAGTCGGAATTCAACTTCGACGCGGAAGTTCTGCGCCAGAAGGAGCGTCCCATCGTGGAGTGGCTGGCTCTGGAGGATCGGCATTTGGTTTGGCAGTACGTTGTGCATTGCCTAAAGACGAAGTGGATCGCGTGTACAAATCCACGGATGGTGGCTTCCATTGAAAACATACAGTGCCGGAAGTGTAACTTCGCGCTGGCGACTCACTACGTGTAAGTATTTGGAATGTATGATTCGTTGATGACCAAAACGGCATTATTCTCTCTCGGGACGATCAAGTTGTACACCTCTGAAAATGATGCTATTTTCTCGTTTCAGTGAATGCAACTGCTGCACGTGTCTAATAGCCGGTGGAACCTGTTTGGGAAAATCCAAGGAGCAACTCTACTGCGCCAAGTGTTCTTTTTTCAAGAAACTGGACCGCGATTACCTGGACTACATTGGAGAATTTTTCAATAAACCGCTGAACGAAAAACAGGCCCTCGAAAGGAAGCACGTAAATGGCATGACAAATTCGTCCCAGTCCGGTGGCTCGTCGTCCAGTTCTATAACGGAAATCGCGTTACCAGATTCGTCCGAAACGGAGCTGCAGCAGCCGGCTGCCGAGCGTGGTTCCACTTCCTCGTCGTCGCCGGTAAAGGACGAGGACAATTCGAGTTCAACTGTGGTGGCTACCAGCAATGCATTGGCGGATAATACTAGTCTCTACCATATCTCGTGGGCTATCTTCAAACACCTACCGGATCGGGTACCGTACACATGGACGACGCTCGAGCCCAAACGATTTTGCATCTTCCAGAGCGAACCATGCAGGATCAATGCATGCCGGGTTGCGATCAACATCATCGCCATGCTCTACCCTTTGAACCTGTCCAAGTTTCTCATCAAGTCGTACCATCCCCTGAAGGAGGAGGAACGCAAGAAGATGGCCGAGAATTGGAACATCGATGTTAAGAACTTTATGCAGAGGGTTCTGTGATGATATCAACAAACGTTGGCGAACTGAGGTAGCCGACCGGATCCATCCGCTGCACTTCCTCGATCTTCTCTGGGGAATCGGACGATTCGAGTCCGCTCTGCTAAGTGACATGGCATCCGCTTTCGCCGAGTGGTTCCTAATAGATTTCCAGTTTCCTCAGCGCAATGTCATCTATCAGTATTTCACTAAGTTCTTCTTGGCGAAGGGTACCGACATTGAGTTCGACATGAAGTGTTTCGAGAGCGTTTCCGGTTCGCGGTTATTCAACTGGAGCACACCTGCATCACCTTTGAGGCAGCTCATAGCCAACGACATGCAAACAAAACTGCTGGGCGTGAACTGGAGTAACATCTTGCCGGAAGATGCGCTGGCAGCAATCAACGGCGATGAGCTTCCGATCTCAGCCAAGCTTGAGGGAGTCACGACCGGGGGAGTGCTGGTGGCTACAGCTACTGGCACGGTGACCGGTGGCAGTTCAGCGGCAATGGCGGCTGCGGTCATTGAGCCGATCGTAAAACTTTGTAGCGATGATGGCGCCATCTGCAAGGACTGCAAGGAGTGTTTCACCGACACAGTCACCAAGTCGGAGATTTTTGAAAAGGAAATTAAGAAGCCGTTGGTCGAGGCACTGAAACTAGCGGCGAGTAACAAGTGAGTATTTTTCTTGCAGATGTAACTAAAAAAAGTGCGGTTCCGTTTAATTTCTCTGGTGATGAATTAAAATGTTTGTAATATTTCTCCTTTTACAGAATACTCGAAACGGAACTCAAAACGCTTCAAAAAGAGCACAGCATGCTAAAAGATATGGTGCGAGATTTGGAGCAAATACATGAGCAGAAACACAGCAGTATCACACAATGCGGCAATGGAAACAGTAGTAATAGTAACAGCAACACTGGCAACAGTAATACTAACAGCAGCAAATCAACGAGCACCGCTCCCAAAAACAATGGTAGCAACAGTGGCGGCTCTTGCGCTGAACATGGAAATAGCGCCCAAACGAAAAGTTTACCTCCTGCCAGGCTTGCAGAGATAGGTTTGTTGCCAGCAGGAACCCTGGCGGGATACAGCTTAACAAAACCTGCGCTGCCACCACTCCCGCTGTTAAAACCATTCTGAACCAAGCCACCAATACTCTCTCCAAGATCGTCCCGAAGGGGAATGCTTCCACAGGAGTAACCTCGCAGCAACCGACGGGCAAAGTGGTAACGAAAGCCACCAATACGGCGCCAAAGGCGTGTGCGGCTGGGGCTGCTACTGGGAGCGTAGCCACCACCACCACCAGCACCACTTCGGGTAAGGTAAGCTCAAAGTCTACCAGTACACATCCCTCGCCAGCCGGTACTGGTGTAGGGACATCTCCTGCGGGGGCAACAGCTGCAGCAGGTGCTGCCACCCGTCGACGAGCGCCAGCAATGCTTCCGCAGGGCAACAACATCTTATCCAGTCGAAGGAGGAACACAAGAAAACCTGCCATCGGGGCGGCGCCAACGGTGGCGAGAAAGGACGGTTCCTGTGTGTGCTATTATTGCACATTGTTCGGACAGAGCGTTTGTTTGGTGAGTAATGACTATTACATATATTTGGATTTGTGAGTTATGATTGGGGTGGTATGTGAATCTTCTATGGGAATAGCGGATTTAGTTGATATTTTCCCTCCATAAACCTATCGCTTGATAACTATTCTACAAAATGATGTACAGCTGAATAACAATTTGATCAAAACAATATTGGAATATTGGTCTCGTAGCCGAAAGGTTACGACTGTTCGCTTTCCCAAGCGGATGATCATGGGTTCGATCCCAGACCCCTTCCAATCGCCTCTGTGCGTAACTTCATCTCTCTGAGGTGATGATATTCCACTGTGTGACGAATCCTGTGTGACACCACTGCCCTTCGGGGTTAATGCTTGGAATCCAGCATGTTTCTGAGTATAAAAGGCGTACGGATCCCTTGTGGAAACAACACCTTCTGGCTTAATATGCTTATAACCTATATGGTTCTCCCCTACAAGGGATAACCGCCTTGTGCGGAAAAAAAAGTACCCAGTGGCGGGTAGAATAGAATTCTGGGGTTTATAAGAAAAAAAAGAAAAAAAAATCGCTTGATAACTATTCTACAAAATGATGAACAGCTGAACAACAATTTGATCAAAACAATATTGGAATATTTTATTTTTTTCGATATGTATTTTTGGCATCATAAAAAATATTCAGGTGTAAAGGGTATTTTTGGAATTTGATTCCTCAAATTGGGTATTATCAGCACCTGCATTTTTTGGTTCAATCTCCTGCTCCACATACGATCTTTCGCCCCCACACTACCTAAGTTAACCTCCTCAGGTGTCTTTTTTGTTTGTTTTTAAAGGATTTAACTTTACAGTTATTCATCCTTACTTATTATTTAAATTATTATATTTTGGAAAGTAATTTTGATTCCCTTTAATTTAACCAGTTTCTCGCATAACTCCGAAAATAAAGCAATTTCCGAAAGTTTTACTAGCTGGAACAGGATTACGATTCTTCGCTGTGGAAACTGATATACCTATAGTTTTTTTTGTAAAATATGCATTTTTCAGGGTTGGCCAAATTAGGGGAGCCCTGCAGAAAGGGTTTCTGTGAGTCACATTTGTATGGCCTATCCTTAGTCTGCTTAATGTTCTTTGCTCGGTTTAGGGTCATTTGGCCGAATGCCATTTGGCCGAAAGGGTCATTTGGCCGAAGAAAGAAGAAGGAAAAAGGGAGAAGGAAGAAAGAAGAAGGAAGAAAGAAGAAGGAAGAAATAAGAACGAAGAAGGAAGAATGAAGAAGGAAGAAAGAAGAAGGAAAAAGGAAGACGAAGGAAGAAGGAAGAAGGAAGAAGAAAGAAGGAAGTAGGAAGAAGCAAGATGCAAGAAGGAAGAAGGAAGAAGGAAGAAAGAAGAAGGAAGAAGGAGGAAGGAAGAAGGAAGAAGGAAGAAGAAAGAAGGAAGAAGGAAGAAGGAATTAGAAAGAAGGAAGAAGGAAGAAGGAAGAAGGAAGAAGGAAGAAGGAAGAAGGAAGAAGAAAGAAGGAAGAAGGAAGAAGGAAGAAGGAAGAAGGAAGAAGGAAGAAGGAAGGAGGAAGAAGGAAGAAGGAAGAAGGAAGAAGGAAGAAGGAAGAAGGAAGAAGAAAGAAGGAAGGAGAAAGAAGGAAGAAGTAAAAAGGAAGACGAGACAAGGAAGAAGGAAGAAGGAAAAACGAACAAAGAATAAGGAAGAAGGAAAAACGAAGAAAGAAGGAAGAGGAAGAAACTAAGGAAGAAAGAAGGAAAGAAGAACTAAGAAAGCAGAAAGAAGGAAGAAGAAAGAAGGGAGAATAAAGAAGGAAAAATGAAGAAGGAAGCATAAAGAAGAAAGAAGTAAGAAGTAAGAAGAAGGAAGAAGGAAGAAGGAAGAAAGAAGAAGGAAGAAGGAAAAGGAAGGAAGAAAAACTAAGGAAGAAAGAACTAACGAAGAAAGCAGAAAGAAAGAAGAAGGGAAAAGGGAGAAGGAAGAAAGAAGAAAGAAGATAGAGGATGGAAAAAGAAGAAAAAGGAAGAAGGAAGAAAGAAGATAGAGGATGGAAAAAGAAGAAAGAAGGAAGAAGGAATGAGGAGGAAGAACGAAAGAGGAAGGAAGGAGGAAGAAGGACTACTCGTAAACTGAGGTAAATTTTTTTACTATTCGGCCAAACGGCATTCGGCCAAACGACCCGTTCGGCCAAACGGCATTCGGCCAAATGGCGTTCGGCCAAACGGCATTCGGCCAAATGGCCTGACACCCTTCGCTCTGTTGCTACATTACGATCAATTCACGGAAGAGTGGAAACTTTTATGGTTCTTAGAAATCCTAAACTGTTATACCATTCGTTTTCCCATTGAAGACGGATGGCTTTTTTGCAGTATCGCAGTACCTCTTCTCCGGGAATGTAACTTTCATTTTTGCGCCGTTGTTCCTTGTTTTGCTAATTTATCTGCCTTATCATTACTGTCTATACCGACAACACCGCTAGCTTTGTTCTCAGTTCATTTTCTAGTTGCTGAATCCATGGGTGTTTAGAGTTGCCCTTCTGAAGCGTCTCCAATGCACTTGCTTCCGAGAAAATCACGGTTTGTTCATTTTCTTCGACGAGGTGTTCAACGGCGTACAGGTCAGCCATTGCTTTTGTGAATAATATTGAACACTCTTTCGGTAATCCATTGAAAGGTTGTTATCGTCGTATGCTATGCCAAATCCTACGTTTCCTGCGTCGACGGAGCCGTCCGTGAAGATTTTTTTGGTGTGAATCAACTGTTGATAAATCTGGTTAGCATTGGCAGTCGGCTGCCCAACCCTGTACTCCGTACTGACCAATCAATGCTAGGCTTTTTGTCACACCAAGATCTTTATTTAACGCAAGGTAAACGAGCAATGTTAGGGAGTTCTGCTGGCCGGTGAGTTTTTCATAGTCGAATCTAGCCCTTCGAACGGAAGTGTAACTTCTGATAGTGATAATTGGTTCATCATCTTCTTATTGTTGGTTCGAATTCTGTCTACCACATAGAAGATGCTCCCTCTCCAATAAACGTATAGCTTTGAATATATATTGCTGAACCACTAGATGAGAGAAGGGTAGTTGACCTGATTCTACCATAATCGATTCGACAGGGCTTGACCGAAAAACGCCACTACGTTGGTTACTTGCAGCAATTTTTCTTGCTCCTCCACCCATGCCATTTCCGACTGCCTTTATTAAGTTTATTGCTGTCTGGCACTTATTTCGTATTTATGCTACGCGTTTTTTAAAAATTCATATAGCGGTCGACCAAAACACCTAATTTTCTCGCATACTGAACTTCTGAATATCTCGACGCTTGATGGACAAAACGGATGGACAAAAAAGGTGCATGAAGTTTGTTTTTTCGGTCTATATCAGCGGTTCTCAACCTGGGGTACATGTACCCCTGGGGGTACCTTCGCTGGCCCTAGGGGGTACCTCCGACAAAAATGCGTAATGGCGGACGTATTACAATTCCAATCAATTTTTATTTCAAAAATTTATATTGTACATAATATGCAATGCGATCAATAAATCCTAATTGAATTCTGCCTTCCACAATCAGCACAATGTATAAAGGGCTGCGGAACAAAAGATCGAACGAGCAAAACGTCGAATGAACAAAATGATTTTTTTTTTGAACATATTTTTGCTTCTTCTTATGAGATCCGAATTCGTTTTTGTACAGAGATTACAGAGATCTGATTTCATTGCGTTTGAGCATTTCTGAATCTCACCTTTACACAGAGCTCTAATTAGTCAGAGGGTTCAGCACATCCACCAAATTCGTATCCGCTTCTTTCCTGATTAATTAGCGCTCTGGAGCTTGAAGATTCATGTCGTCGGCTTCGAAACCAGCCTAAGATTGAGTTACGTTTTTATAATTTACTCCATTGACTCCATCCAGAGAGGAAAAGATGGGTCATCTAAAAGCAAATTATAGTCGCTCCATACTCTTCCGACCATCACTCATAAGTATTAACAAGAATAGTAAGAACTAGAGCACATTGTGGTAAATCTTACTCCGTAATGCTCCGAAAAAGTGTCTACCCAGCATTACAGGCTCCGTTAACTGCCTGGATAATTGTTTCACCCCCCAGGCCATTCATCCCCTCGGCACGGGTCGCCTGACACCTTGGGATTCGGGGTTAGGGACGTCATATTGTCAGCTTCAGTGTTGTACCAAGCCTGGCGATATGACCGGATTTACACCGTTACGCACTACTTCAGAGTATCCATATCCCAGCGTAACGGGGGATGCAAGAAGATTAGAAGCATCCTTCTACGCATCTCGGAAGCCTTCTTCCAAGCAGCTTGAAGGCCTTCTTACAAAAGGCTCGGAAGCCTCCTGGGCACTTCAGAAGCCTCCTTTCAAGTGATTAGGTTGCCTCCTTTCAAGAGGCTCGTAAGCCTTCTTTTAAGAGGCTCGGAAGCCTCCTTTTAAGAGGCATGGAAACCTCCTTTCAAGAGATGCGGTAGCCTCCTTTCAAGAGGCTCGGGAGCCTTTTTCAAGAGGCTCAGAAGCCTCCTTTCAAGTGGCTGAAAAGCCTCTTTCTAAGAAGCTCGGAAGCCTATTTTTAAGAGGATCGGAAGCCTCCTTTCAAGAGGCTCAAAAATCCCTTTTAAAAGGCCCAAAAGCCTCCTTTCAAGAGGCTCGGAAGCCTCCCTTTCAAGAAGCTCAAAAGACTTCTTTTTCATTTCAAGAGGCTCAAAAGCATCCTTACAAGAGGCTCAAAAGCCTCCTTCTAAGAGGCTCGGAAGCGTCCTTGCAAGAGGCTCGGGAGACTCCTTTCAAGAGGCTTCGAAGCCTTACAAGAGGCTCGGAAACCTCCTTTCAAGAGGCTCGGAAACCTTCTTTCAAGAGGATCGGAAGCTTCCTTTCAAGAGGCTCAAAAATCCCTTTCAAGAGACTCAAAAGCATTCTTTCAAGAGGCTCAAAAGCCTCCCTTTAAGAGGCTCTAAAGTGTCCTTTCAAGAGGCTCGGAAGCCTTACAAGAGGCTTGGAAGCCTCCTATCAAGAGGCTCAAAATCCTCCTTTTCTAGAGGCTTAGAATCCTCTTTTCAAGAGACTCGGAAGCCTCCTTTTAAGAGGCTCAGAAGTCTCCTATCAAGAGGCTCAAAAGCCTCCTTTCAACATCCTTTTAAGAGGCTGGGAAGCCTTCTTCCAAAAGGCTCGAAAGCCTTCTTCCAAAAGGCTCGAAAGCCTTCTTCCAAAAGGCTCGGAAGCCTTCTTTCAAAAGGCTCGGAAGCCTTCTTTCAAGAGGCTCGGAAGCCTCTTTTCAAGAGATTTGGTAGTCTCCTTTCAAGAGGTTCAGAAACCTCCTTCCAGGCTCAGAAGGCCCCTTTCAATAGGCTCAAAACCCTCCTTCCAAGAGGCTCGGAAAGCTCCTTTCAAGACGGTAGAAAGCCACATTTCAAGAGACTTAAAAGCATTCTTTCAAGAGGCTCAAAAGCCTCCTTATAAGAGGCTATGAAGCGTCCTTTCACAAGGCTCAGGCCTCCTCCTTTCAAGATGCTCGGAAGCCCCTATTCAAGAGGCTCAGAATCCTTCTTTCAAGAGGCTCAGAAGTCTACTTTCAAGTGGTTAGCAAGCCTTCCAAAAGGCTTCTTTCAAGAGGCTTGGAAGCGTCGTTTTAAGCTGCAATGGAAGCCTCCTTTTTATTTATTAATTAATTTTCGTCAACCGTCGTAGACTAGTACATATAAATATACATATTTTTTTCATTTCTTAATGCTAATATACATAAATTGTGAAGTATTTACCATATATTTATAATAAAAAATTAACTAGAGATTAAATAGTACAGATAAAAAATGTTATATCTTTTGTCTTATGTGTTGCGATTTCGAATTCTATTAAAATATGTTTTAAGATTCTGCCGAGACATTGTAAAGTCGATAGCTTCGCAGTGTTGATTGTAAATGTTCATTATTCGATTCAAAGGTCCAAATTTGGCATAATTTGTTCGATGATAGTTTGTTATAAATAAGGTACGATTACGAAGTTGCCTTGAAGGAATATAAAAGTTTAATTTTGATAAGATTTCAGGTGAATCAACACGTTGCGAAACGATATCATTTACGAAGGAAACCATTGCTATTTCACGCCGCTCTTTCAAAGTCTGTATGTCAATAAGCATGCAGCGTGCTTTCGCTTTGTATGATGGGAGTGGAAATGATGTCCAGCCTAATTTACGAAGAGCAAATAGTAAAAATTGCTTTTGTACAGATTCTAATCTCTCTTCGTGCGTGATTGAGAAAGGAGACCATACAATACTGCAATATTCCATTATTGATCTAACATAAGCTACATAAAGTGTTTTAATTGTATATGGGTCATGAAAGTTATAGCAGAAACGCTTTATGAACCCTAGCATGTTATTAGCCCTGTGAATGATTGTGTTGTAGTGGTCTACGAAAGAAAGTTTAGAGTCTAAGATTACTCCACATTCTGATTTCCTAATGCGATTGAAATGTTTGGTATTGTTCTTTTTCTGCTAAATGATATTAAGTTGCATTTCTTTACATTCAGTTCTAATAGGCTTTTCTTGCAACCATATGTAGAATTTGTCTATTTCATTGCGGAATATACTGATGTCGACTTCATTTCTTATTTCCATAAAGAGCTTTATGTCATCGGCTAAATTAACACTTTAATGTTTTTTCAGAATGAAGAAAATGTCGTTTACGTACAAGATAAAAAGAAGAGGGCCCAAATGAGAGCCTTGAGGGACTCCCGAAGTGACTTGAATTGGTTTTGATTTGTGTCCATTAAATTTGATAATTTGTTGGCGGTCAGTTAGGTATGATTCAAGCCATTTCAGGAGTCGTGGTTCAATTCCAATTTTGTGTAGTTTAAAAAGCAGCATCGGTATATCAATGCGATCGAATGCCTTGCTAAAGTCCGTATATAGAGCTTCTACATGGTTGCCGTTATCCATTGCATTCAATGAAAAATCTACGAATTGAAGCAGATTTGTTGAGGTCGAGCGACCTTTAAAAAAGCCGTGTTGTGTGTCAGTTACTCTGTTTTGGAGTTGCAAAATAGCTTCTCGTTGACAATGGCCTCGAAAAGTTTTGGAATGCAAGAGATAAGGGCTATGCCACGATAATTACGTACGTCTGATTTTCGACCAGATTTAAATATTGGTACTAGAAAAGAGCTTTTCCATATTTTTGGGAAGATTCCAGATTCCAGAGACTTATTGAAAAGCCAATATAGAGGAGTAGTGAGTTTCTTTGCTATTTTTTTAATAAATACTGGTGGAATCGTGTCAGGGCCAGGTCCCTTCGAAGCATCCAAGTTCATTAGAGCGTCGAAAATTTCCTGGACTTGAATTTGATTTACACCAACATCTCTGAAAAATTCTGGATAAAACGCAAAATAATCGCGATCGCGATCTTCTTCCGAAAATGTAGTATAGATGTCTTGGAAAAAATTGGCAAATAAATTACAGTTTTTTCCGAGCTATCGCCAACATTTTCGTCGAGGTGCATTACAGATGGAAAATTGTCTGATTTTAATTTTGTTTTTACGTAATTGAAAAGTTCTTTGGACAGGACTTTATTTCAAGCTCAGTTTTTGAATTATATTTTTCAAGTGCATTACTGATAGCGGGCTTGGTAGTCATGTGGCTACTGCTTCTGCCTCATACGCAGGAGGTCGTGGGTTCAATCCCAGGTCCGTTCCATTCTCCTACTTTGTATCTTTCTCTTTATTTCTCATGTTCTAACAATCGCTAGAACTGGAAATGGACTTCCATACCGTTTCTATTACTATTCCTATACCTTCAACTTGAGTATTCTTACAGTAATCTGCTAGAATTGGAAATGAACTATAGAGCTCGTTTCCTACATCCAATTAGAAATTCCATCAGTTACCTTCTCCTATCTATCACATTGGCAGCTCGTTAACCAAGACGGACCCCTGCCTCTCCAATCTAACCCAGAAATTCCAACAAATTCCGCATGAACTCGTGGCAAGTGCAGAGGTATATTCGGCTTGCAGTGGGCGAGTGATTGCATCATCATTTCCTCCCCTTCCCTACATTGACTTGCATTCTGACGTGGCAGGCGCCAGTATGACCTAACAAATGAGATCACCAGTACTTGTACATTGAAGATGTGTGCTAGTCCCAAGCAAACATCTGTTGGTTCCCTGTGCAAGAACAGCTGATCTGGTCATAATGGAGTAGCAACTACGAGCAGTCAATCAAGCTCAAGCTCAAGCTCAAGCTATATTTTTCAAGTGCATTACTGATGGCTAGATTCAGTTGGTCGCAGATTTCCAAATATTTCGCCAAGTTTTGATCACTCTCTTCTTTCTTATAGATTTTATGTGCTTTTTGTTTGCGATTTTTCAAATTTTTGATTTGACTGTTGTACCAGCTTGGACTTTTTGTATTTCTTTGTCGTCGTTTTTTCTTAAGTGGAATTTTTTGTTCAATTATTTGCTGTAAAGTTTCGTTAAAAGTGTATGCAGCAGTATCGATGTTTCCTTCATTCCTTATAATTGACTGCCAATTAATACTATTTAATCTTAGTTTAATTCTTTCATAGTCTGCTGAATGGTATTCGAAGACTTCCTCGTACTCATAGTCGTTGGGTCTTTGGTGGGCGTGAATGATTAAAGAATATTCGATTGCTGTGTGAAACGCTTCATTTTTCCACAATGGATTTAATGATTCAGTCACACAGAAATCTTCATATACGTTAGTTAATAAAAAGTCCAAATAGCATTGCTGTCTGTTTTTATATGGTTAATTTGATTAAGCCCAAGTTTAGAGGTTGAATCGAAAATAAATTGCAATGTTTCATTGTCTTCAACGACTGGGAGTAGAATACTTTCATTTTCAGAGTCCAGAATAAAATCGGCATTGCGTTGGTTAAAGTCACCATAGATGTGAACTTTAACCTCTGGAGGGAGTTGTGATAAAATTTGTTCAGCATATTGGAAAAAACTTTCATACCTACGTGCTTTTATGAGCATGGTCAGGTGGAAAATACACCAAGGCAAACACGTGTTTTTCACCTGCGATGTATGATTTCACCCAAACATGCTCAAATTCTTTAAATTTAGATGTAGGAATCATTTCTGAATTAAAGGTAGTCGAAATAGCTACAAGAACTCCCCCACCTGATTTTCTATTGGACTCATGAAAATTTCTGTCGTTTCGAAATACATTAAAGCCGCTTCCAAAAACTTCTTCACTTTTTACGCTTTCGTCCCAGCTAGTTTCGGTAGCCAAAATGGCCGAAAAAGACGTGCTCAAAATGTTTTTATAAATTTCCTTCATTTTAGCTAGACTTTTCATGCGATTGAAATTTTGACAATATATCGAAACTTCAGTCACATTCTGTTTACATTCTGAAGAAGTTTTTGGCTGCTCGTCGGTCAAAGAAATAGTGCTACTTACTTCAGGCGAAGAAGGCGTCCTTACTTGCGAACATTTCTGGGGGAAGGAGAGTGGAACCTGGTTGAGCTCTCCCTTAGCTGTTGCAAGCGATGTGTCCGTTCACTCGAAAGGTATTGGCGATAAGACTGCAGGTCTGCTGCGGCTTCAACTGGCCCAACTCCATATTCCCGATGTACTTCGGTGAATATGCGATGAAGGTGTTCAGGAGACGATGGTAGTCCTTCAGATGCAAGAAGCATCTTGATGCTGGTTGGCGTCATTTCATCGATGCATACATTTGGGGGCTGGTCTTTCATGTACGCAAGATACAACCGAACAACCCTCATGATGGTAGGGTCACGTAGTCTGGCTTTTAGGAACCGCCCGTCTCCTTCCGTAGATTGTTGCGTCAGCCGAACGATGGGTGGTCTCATTGGGTTTAGTTCGAATTGGCCGTCAGGATTTGGTGGCTGTTCTTGTTGCTGTAGTTGCTGCTGCTGATGCTGTTGTTGCTGCTGCTGCCGTTGCTGTTGATTCTGCTGAGTATTAGCGTAAGGTGGTTGAGGTTTCATTTGTGATTTTTCAGCTGGATAGATGGTTTCACCCTTCTTAAAGTGGATGAAAGATTTTGCACTAGGAGCTGATAGAGCTGCAATTGGATGTTCTATTGTTATTGGAGGACCAGAAAATTGACTTTTTGCCATTAGCAGTAGTTGCTTGTCATTTGGTTTGTTGTTGCTTTTACTGCGTCGTTCAGGTCGTTTAATCATTTCAGTGGTTCGTTTGACATTCGTCTTGCTAACGATGTTGGTTTTGATATTGCTGCCTTGGGTATTGGTGCTGTTGAGACGATTGTTTTGCATGGAGATGTTCTGCTGACGCCGTTCATGTTCCAATTTTTTCCAGTCTGGGCTCCACCTACATTTCATTTCCCCACCTTGAAAGCATTTCCAGCCGGGTTCGTTAATATGCGTAGAGCAACTTCCTTTTACTTGAGCATCGGCACTTAGCATTTTTGCACGACGCTCAGCAATGGCATTACGCGCAAGTTTATTCTTAGTGGGCGATGGGGGGCCTGGTTGCAGCTGCTGTTGTGCGCGCTGTTGAAGCGGGGTGATGAGAGGCAGGCTATTATTTTCTGTTAATTCTTCCTCCAGAGTTTTTGGCTGGCTAAAACTGGTTCCCGCTGCATTTAATTGTGGGGCGAATATATTCGCGGACACAAATTTTACTTCGTCGTGAATTTCTTGAAGTTTTGATTTTTGGCTCGATGATGCCAGTGTTTCGGTACTTTTTGTTAAAAGAACCACGTCATTTTGTAGGCAAATAAGCCTCTCGTCACAAAGATGGTGAATTTTTTGTGACAATGCCGTATTCGACTTACAAATGTTGGCAATTGTTGAGGTTGCACGTGAGTCACACGACTTCATATGTTCATTTAGCGAAGTGCATAAGCGTTCGTTGTTTTGGTTGGTCGTAGCCAGTACGTTTTTAACATCATTGAGCAGGTGCTCAATGTTTTCAAATAGCAATGACAATTAGTGGCTCAAAAACCGCCTTCAAGATGCTCGGAAGCCTTTCTACAACAGGCTCAGAAGCCTCTAATGAAGAGAACTTCCCTTCAAAGGGCTCGGTATTATTCTTTCAAAAGGATTGGAAATCTAATTTCGAAAGGGGGTACCTCCATTAATGCAAAAGTTCCAAGGGTCGCCCTCTGGTCGAAGCTAATGCAAATTATGGATGAGGCAACCTCTCTTCCTGTGTATGCATTGCCTTAGATTTGCTTGGTTGACAATCGTCATTCGGCTCAGTACCGTATACTTCATCGAATTCCTTATACTTTTCTCCTTCTAGTTGAGGTGTCGGTAGCCAAGGGATGTTGATGGTTTGGTCCTACCAACCAACCTTGTGGAATTTGCAATTTGCATCATCGCATTTCTTCACCCAGAAATTAAAAAAAAAATTTAGATCAAATGCATTCAAGTGCATATAATAATTTTTTTTTTCATTTTAAAATGTTTCATTTTCACCTAGACAATTTCTAGACAATGAAACTCCAATAAATGCTAAGTTAGCTGTCGCCATGAATCGTTCTGCTGGATTAATAAAAGAAACATTTGGAAGCGTGCGCACTGCACACAAAAAATCCAAGTCAAGCTTGAAAAATATAGCAATGTAACTCATCATCACCATGATGGAAGTCACATTATGATCAGGTCCTCCATCTGATCCGATAAACAACATTGGTCGATCGAGATCATCTTCCGAATATCGCGTGAGAAGTTCAGCAACATGTCTGAATGCAGTAGAGTGCTACGCCACTGTCGTGATCTAAAGTGTTCAATCCTCGATTATCCAAACCTGCTTTAAGAACTGAACGTTGTCTCCTTGTAGCACTAACTGGAGCGCCTTCAAATCCCACCGGAATTGCTGCTTTGTCATCCAGAAAAAAAACTAGATAAGAAGTATCATGGAAACGTGTTAAATCAAGCATTTAATTTCTAATAGATCATACCTGTCATAATTTTCATGAAATGAAATTGCTTTGCTCCATAATGTTGATCAGGATGTGCTTTACGTTGCGTACGCACTTGCACTCCATATTTGATATCAGACCTACTATAGTAGTACCCCGTTGCTGGCATACACACACAAGCTGTGGTTAAGACACTTCACCTATACAAATGTTTGTGATGAAAGCGACTCAAATCGCAAGTGTCAATCTTTCGATCCGGATGTTTCAAATAGCTAATCAGCGTTCGACGAGGAACACCGTGTTGGATAGATGTTCGCTTCACCGGAATTCCGAATTCGGTTACCACTTTTATGGCCTCGGTCATGCTGACGGATGACCATTGTTTCCGCGTCGAAATTCGCTTATACTTACGAACCATCATCGACCAGTCGCTTTGAAATCGTATAACAATAACAACAGTTTGACAATTGTGTGCAAGGTTATGTTCAATCCAAAGTGCGATTCAAAAAGTGACCCTTTTGCCCCTGGCAGAGGTGTCCTTTTTGCCCCGGATCATTAATAGTACATTTAAATGCATATTTTCGCAAAAAAATCAGAAGGGTTATATACAAGATACGACCGCCCGACGTAAACTACGTAAAACAGATCATATGATAATTATTTTGGTTAGAGCCTAGAGTAGGGTGACCATATGATTTTTTTCCAAAGGAGGGCAATTCACTCAAATCGTAGCGAAAAAAGAGGACATTTGGTTAAAAAGGAGGACACAAAAAATATCGATCGATTTTTGATTTAAAAAACAAGAGATCGTATATCGTATTGAATAAGTGCGCAAAGTGGAGGCCGTATAGTGAAACTGTTCCTTGAATTCATAACATGTACTTAAGGTGACACGGGAAGAACTAACAATCGTCATCATCAATCAAATCAAATCGTCATCATTTTCATCATTGAATGCTTAACTTTTTTTTCTATAACAAATATGATTTCAAAAAAGTATCACCGGCGCGTGCTTACTCGCAAGCTACATGCTGATACATTTACAGTTACATCAAACAACTAAAAACCGAAATACGCCGCTTCAAAGTTCCGAGGTTATAATGCTAGAAAGAGACGAAAGATTGGAAAAATAACACGGTGTTTAGTGCCTCCCCGATTCACCTTCACTCCTGACGAAATCCTAGTTCCAAAGTGCTCGCGCTTTCGGGGGCACATCACTCGATTCAGAGGCGGCGCACAACTGTCATTTTTGTTGATTTAGCTTTGCTGCGTCGCAGCATGCGTGAAAAAATAAAAATGACAGTTGTGCATTGCTTCCGTATCGAGTGGTGTGCCCCCGAAAACGCGAGCACTTTTAATCTTGGATTCCTTCAGGAGTGACCTTAAATCAATACCATTCGAAAACAAAGAATTTGTGCGTTGTTTTATTTCTCATTTTTGTGATTTTTTTTTCAGCAGTCAGCACGTCGGATAACAAGAAAACACGACACAAATTTAGCCTATTTTGCCTGTTTTGCGAATGTTATTGTTATAGGAGCATGTTATTAATAATGGAACAGATACCCTACGTACAATTTGCGTGAACTCATAAATAGAGGAATGTGCCTATGTCGCCTCCACCTCGTACACTTATTCGCTAGCATATGCAAATTTGTTTTAGCTGGGAGATACGACATTTTCTTCTACTTCATTAGCATTACATCTCTAGATGGAATATATTCTATATTAATCCCTTTCCAGTTATAAACTGCAAACACCTTTTTTGTAATGGTTTGATTTTGGCTTCAACTATTTTTTTAAATCAACAGTGTACAAATGTTGAATAGTATTATGCTTGCATTTTTTGCGATATTTCACAGAATTTTAACAAGAAAAGCTCATCGCGTGTAATTCTGAACATTTGGCTATAGCTATCTGACAGAACATTAGGCTCTATAAGAACTGAACACAAGATGCTTAGTAGACTAGTGGAGGCTTTTCTTAAATGTCATTGAGAATCCCAATTTAAGGCATGGCATAGATACTGCTCATTGCCTCATATATTCAAGAAAAGTACCGTGTGATGTGTTCCAAAGGCAATTCAATGTGTGTTTACTTGGAGAAAATTTTGAAAAGCATTTGCATTTTTGCTAATCCATTTTCCCGATTCCGATTCTTCTTCTATCTTTGACACCTGTGTTACTGAAACTCAAGCATTCAATTTTCGATATTTACATTGATTTTATCGTGGAACGGTACCTCATTCAAATTAACGGGGCTCATTCTTAATTTGAACTTCTAATTACTCCATGTGGTTTCTATTCTGGTATTCAAAAACTTAAAAAGCAAAAAAACGCAAATGAGTGCAACACGACTAATTTGCGAATGGATCTCTGTTGCACTATTGTTCATTAAACTGGAATTTTTATAGAAACAGTTATTCATTCGACTGTTTTTTGAAATTATTCAAAAAGGAGGACATTTTAGTGCAAAAGGAGGACATCTGAATTTTAATGAAAAAGGAGGACATGTCCTCCTTTAGGATACCATATGGTCACCCTAGCCTAGAGGGATTGAAATTTTGACTTTTGCGCTTATCTATGCTTTAGGGATCCTATAATGAGAGATATGCAAATACTTTTCCAGGCGATTTAGCAACGCTGTTACTTTTGTTAGCAAACGCTTCCAGCACTTGCCGCAGCGCAAAATGTTGAAGCTTGTATATGACTTTGCATTTGATAACACTTTGGAATATGTTTGTCTGTCCACTAACAGTGTTTAAATAAGCATTATCACTAAAATAAAAGTGCAATACAAATAGGCGAAACACGATACATAAACTAGATTACTTCTACTCGCGAAAGTAAAACAAATTGTTTATACGATGAAACTTTTCTTAAAATCTATCACAATACCTCTCAGCCTCGTCTCAATCTCCAACAATAACAACGTTCATTTGGCTCACGTTTTGACAGTTCTCAATGCTCGATTGGCTTACAATGGCCGCTTTCGCATATCTCTCATTATAGGATCCCTACTATGCTTGAACGATAACATTTGCTGTTTTGATGAACCTCCTAAATTTTCAACTGAATTGGTTATAATTTAACTGAGTACGAGCAGTTTGAAGTTTGGTCTTGCAGAGGTCCCTCCTTCATCTTATTAAGTACAAAAGGAAGCTATTGAAAAGGCTTTGAAAAACTTTGTACAAAATTTGAAGTTGAATAACAATTCTTCACACCTGTTTTGTTACACTTATTTCAATTCAATTGTTTCTTCTTGCAGAGAAAGCCACAGAAATTAGCAGAAACAAAAATTGAAGAGGATATTGAAAAAGGTGGGAATTTGGATTAGGATGTAAAAAATTTAGCTGAAGAGTCAAATAAGCTCCACTAAAAATTTTTAGTATTTACAACTTAAAGCACCTGAAAAATATTACTATTCTGAATGATGTCATTACTCATGTAACAGGAACTTAGTCACATTTGAACATGATGTAATAGTGTCCAGTACTAGGAGACATTTTTCTGAACCGTGAAATTGTTCACCAAAACTCATTGTCGCAAAACGTGTTCAAATGACCAAATATAGTTTGTATGAATCATCAATGGTCAATGGTCATATTTTGTGTATCTTTCTTCTATCTTCTATCTATCCTTTGAGACAATATAACTCACGAATAGGATGGCCGATTTGCGAGATTTCCTTACTAATCGATTCGTATTGGGATCAGCTGTGTTTCTATATGTCAAAGATTAGTAAATTTTAAAGGAAAAGTTGGGAAAATTGTCATAATACAATATTAGGGCGAGTTTGGAGAAAACCTAATGCGATCGCTCGAAAAATTATCTAGAGTACGGCGTCGCAATCAACGCAGAAAATGACATTAAACGTAAAAACCCGAGCAACGCAGGGTACGTTCTGCTAAGGTAAGGTATAAAAAGAAACATAATCTGGATAGTTAGAGTTTTTTGTTGATAAATGGCTTATGTGCCTGGAACTTGGAACCCCCTAAATATAATCAACCCGAAGACGTCGCAGAATATTTCTAAATCTGTAAGACAATTATTGTTGCGAACCGATCGGATTTTCGTAAGCAAAGTTATAAAGAAAATAAAAATGCTCATGTTGAAGGGCCCTCCTTAGCCGTGCGGTAAGACGCGCGGCTACAAAGCAAGGCCATGCTGAGGGTGGCTGGGTTCGATTCCCGGTGCCGGTCTAGGCAATTTTCGGAATGGAAATTGTCTCGACTTCCCTGGGCATAAAAGTATCATCGTGCTAGCATCATGATATACGAATGCAAAAATGGTAACCTGGCTTAGAAACCTCGCAGTTAATAACTGAGGAAGTGCTTAATGAACACTAAACTGCGAGGCGGCTCTGTCACAGTGTGGGGATGTAATGCCAATAAAAAGAAGAAAAAGAAGAAAAATGCTCATTATTGATATGTTATTCTTTTACGTGCTCAATTAAATTTTCCTCGATTTAGTATTTCCTTAATAATTTTTCTTGCAAGCAGCAAATTGTTTCGCAAAGTCGATTCATTCACTTGCTAAATTTTCTATGTTGTCAACGTTCTCATATATTTTTAGATATTAATAAGCAACGTTGCAAAACGGTTTTCCAAAAAAAAAATTACTGTTTGCATAGTAATTCTCATACAAATTTCAAACCGCGCGTGCGTGCTTAGTCAAATTGCAACCAATGGGATGTTGGATATATGGGGTCGGAAGGTAGCGAGCTGTAGCGAGGTTCGTTTTGGTAAACGTTTTGCCGCGTGTAATGTGTAGTTTTTCCGTAAATCATGTTCGATCGCACACCAATCCATTTATGTTTCGATCAAAATTGACGTAACTCACTATATGAAAATGGTTGGATATGACAATTTAAAATTTTCATTTAAAAACCCCAAATTTATTATTCCGCAGTGGAGATGATGCCTTTCTCCGAATGTTATCGACTTAGAGTGATTAATACATCTCATAGTTAATTGCCTATTAAATGGCGATTAAATGCTTTTGAAGTGTTGTTTTAAGGGGTGCTGCCTAAATAGTAAGATAACCTTGTATAAAATTGATTATCAATTTTAATAATCACCTCTTGCTTACATGAACATGTCCAGCATCTGTAGCACTTTTTCATAAACACTACTTTTTTTTGCTCCGACCGTGGTCATTGCTCTAGTTCTATTGTAGCCTACTTTTTGTGCGAATCACCGCACAAAAGTAGAGCGCAAGAACCAACCGCAGCCGGCGCACAGTGGTTCCCCCATAGGTCATAAATCCAAAAACATGACTTTATCGAAATTCAACAAGTTATCCCTAAACTGCTACTTTATGGTATACTATATAAGATTCAATCGTCATTTTTGTAGAATTTGAGCTAATATGATCTGTATAAGGCTTCGAATTGAAGATAATCCAGTTAAATAAACTATACGTGAAAATGTTGCCATACCTCATGAAACTTACGTTTTACCTTCAAACCCCTCCAGAAACATCCTGTGAGTAAATATTTACACTCTAATCTGTCATCTACATGCTTTTCAGCTGGGACCGTCCGCAACCAAGCAAATGGTCAACGAAAAATTCTACTGTGTTTGATGAACGGATTCACAATTTTCTTATGAATTTCATTATTGTCATCCACCAATAAAATATGTTTCCCCTTCAGATCCCCTCCAGAAACATTTCCTGAGTAAATATTTACACTATTTTCTATCATCTTAAGGCTATTTCAGCTGCGACCATCTGCGACCAAGCAAATGGCAAACAAATAACTTTTCTATGTTTCTTCGACGGAAAAACAATTTTCATCTAAATTTTGATATCTTCATCCTTTACGAAAATATGTTTCCCTTCAAATCCCCTCCAGAAACATCCTCTAAGTAAATATTCACACTCTAATCTGTCATCTAAAGGCTATTTCAGCTGCGACCGTTTGCGACTAAGCAAATGGTAAACAATTAACTTTTCTATGTTTCTTCGACGGAAAAACAAATTTCTTCTAAATTTTGTTATCTTCATCCTTTACGAAAATATGTTCCCCTTCAAATTCCCTCCAGAAACATCCTGTGAGTAAATATTTACACTCTAATCTGTCATCTAAAGGCTATTTCAGCTGCGATCGTTTGCGACCAAGCAAATGGTAAACAAATAACTTTTTTATGTTTCTTCGACGGAAAAACAATTTTGCTTCTAAATTTTGTTATCTTCATCCTCCAAGAAAGTATGTTTCCCCTTCAAATTCCCTCCAGAAACATCCTCTAAGTAAATATTTACACTCTAATCTGTCATCTAAAGGCTATTTCAGCTGCGACCGTTTGCGACCAAGCAAATGGTAAACAAATAACTTTACTATGTTTCTTCGACGGAAACACTTTTTTTTTAAATTTTGTTATCTTCATCCTTTACGAAAATATGTTCTACTTGAAATCTCCTCCAGAAACATCCTGGGAGTAAATATTTACACTCTAATCTGTCGTCCAAAGGCTATTTCAGCTGCGACAATCTGCGACAAAGCAAATGGTAAACAAATAGCTTTACTATGTTTCTTTGACGAAAACACAATTTTCTACTCAATTTTGTTATCTTCTTCATCCACTAAGAAAGTATGTTTTCCCTTCAAATGCCCTCCAGAAACATCCTCTGAGTAAATATTTACACTCCTATCTTTCATCTAAAGGCTATTTCAGCTGCAACCGTCCACGAGAAAGCTAAGTGTAAACAAATAATAAAATTATGTTTGTTTAACAGATATCATATTTTATTTTTTAAATTTAATTAAATATTTAAATTTAATCGTGTACCGCTTCAATTTCTTTTTGAATACAGTATCCCCCCGCTTATCCGGACCTCGCTAGTCCGACGACTCGTTAGTCCGGATCTCGCTAATTCGGAATTTTCCGGATTAAAAAGTATCAACACCCATTTAAACACATTATGCTGTCAGTTTTCAAACTTGTGTTGTGATTTTGTTTTGATTCATTTGTATGGATTTGACAGTCGGATTAACGAGAGAAACCCCGCTAGTCCGGCCATACATTTGTCGGATCAGCGGGGGTATACTGTATCCTTTAAGTGTATTTTTTTTAAACTTTATTAATGTGTTTTTTTTATCCTAGGATTAAGTTTAACACAGGTTTAAGTGTATTCATATTTCTCGCTGTTGCCTAAATGGCATTTCAGTTACCACAGTCTGCGACTGAGCTTGGAAATAAATAATCGATGGTAAAAAATTACCAAAATTGATGAACACGATTATTCTGTTTTCTTTATCATGGTCTACTTTATGAGACTGAAAAGCATATTTCTCCCCGATTTTCATTCTCAGACATCTCTGAGAAGATATTTAAATTTTAAGCTGTCATTCAAGAGCTATCTGGGTTCAAATTATTAAATAGTATATCGTGGTATAATAGTATTTTATTTAACTTTAAATTGGTATATTAAACCGTTTAGCCTTTCTCATATACTAAGTAAGGTACACTGGGGGAAGTGTAAAAATCGACTCGAAAATTGGAATTGTACCTACTTTACAGTTTTTATCACATCATAGCATCATGCAATGTTATACTTTGATGCTCACACTAATACTATGTTGAAATTTGTATAACACATACACTAACACGGTTAACGCTTGAACTGTAATTTTAGGTTTCGCGAAAAATTGATATTTGCATTCATAAAATTAATTCTTATTTGCACCAATTGTTCTTTTTTCAAGTGAATTTATATCACAGGTGACCATTACAATACAATTAAACTAATCCCATTCAATTGGTAGTGGTTTGTACCAAGAAAGCAAATAATTCAAAGGTTTACCCACTTACCCCAGGTATCAAACACTGCGGGGGAAGTGGATAATGTTATAATTACGCAATTTTTTTTCCTCCCTCCGGGGTTTATTTAAATAGCTGTGAATCTTAATATGTTCCTTCTTTGTTATCATTGTGATTCCAGTGGTGGACTCATATAAATGAGAAAATGCCTGATTAATCCACCTATCGGTACTGATGCCTTTCACATGTTTTCCATATGAAAAAATATATAAGAAAGTTAAAAATAGCACTGATAGGTAAATATATTGTATAATTCACATTAATTTTTATTCCTAACAAGTTTCGCCGTCGAATGCAATTTTTGGCGAACAAATCGGTTAAGGACAAGTGCTTAAGAATAGCTGATAATTTTGTACGTGCTTTGCGCACTCACATACATACAAATACGCATATACAGACATCATCTCAATTAGTTAAACTAAGTTGATTAGTTTATAACCCTGTGAGTCTATTTTTGGGGCGAACATATAGACTTTACGTACATTTACCCGTAATGCTAATGGTAGACACCTTTACGTGGTGTGTTACGGGGTAAGATCTACCACGGTTACATTGACAGCTACAGGCAAATCCTGACCCAACGAATACCTTCCTCATTATCCAACTCCGTGGTACTTATGAGGGTGTTGCTTAGTCGGTGGCCTCTCGTTAAGTAAGTACTACATCAACACTTCCTTCCTCTCCCTAGTTACGGCGAAGATGGGCGTGGCCAGGAGTAGTAATCCTCATGCTTTTATATTTTGTTTAAGACTGGAATCAAGGACCACCTCTTGATTTCTGATAGCATTCTAGATAAGGATCTCAAAAGTAAAACATATATCACTAGTGTCCAATCTACGAATTGATACACCGTAACAATGCTATGTCATTCTTTT
>NW_026943699.1:34300-95753 GCF_024139115.2 Armigeres subalbatus
TGTGAGAAAAAGATGACTGTGAGAAAAAAAATCTCGCAGAACTCTTAGGGTCTGTCTCATTTGGAGAATTAAACTTAAAAGTGACAGTTCGAAAATTAAAAAATCACCCCGTTATAAGAATGGCTGGTGCTACCCAGCAATTCCAATAGGACATCGATGGAAAATGATTCGATATCTGTCAAAAGTAATCTTGCTCTGCGAGCAGGGTTATTCGATAATTATTTAAATGTCACTTTTAAGTTTAATTTCAGTTTAATTATCCAATTGAGACAGATCCTTATAAAGTGCAAAAAGCGCAATAAAACGTTTCATCTTTTTATTCTTTTCCACGGTGACGCGGATGTCTCGAGTTTGTCCGGTCGTTGTTCCGTTCCGTCGAGATTGTACACTGCATGGCCTGGTGTTGATTGTCCCACAGGTTATGTGCCCAGGACAGTGGAAGAAGAACTCTTTGGATTAGTAAAAGAAAGTGCGAGTGATTTTTCCGGGCTCCGCCATTTTGGCTGGTTACCGACGGCATCGGTGAAGCAAGAGGTGCTTCAGTGTTGGTGTGCGTTTTTTTGGCGTGATCGTTGCGACGCGGTCAAGAGCCAGTTGAATTTTCGGTCGGTCGGTGGCGTGCGGCATTCGCAACAGTGTGTGTGGCGAACGAAGTGTCGAGGGTCGACAGCGTAGCGCGTGTGGTTGTGTGAAAAGCAAAACGGTCGGAAAAAGATGGCTGAGAAATTTTTGTTTTCACGGTTAAACAACCAGAACTATCAAATCTGGAAAACACGCATGGAAACCCAACAAACATTCACTAGTTTAACTAACATCAGTGTGATGATTCAGTTCAGCACTGTGTTGAATTATGTCTGTACTATTTCTTATCGCAACTTCTGTTCAGGCTTTGTTCACACAATTCTGGAGAAGTTATACAGCCACAACATCTCATTTTGAAAAACAACTCTATTACCTGATTCGTTAAACCTTTAATAAGCATTTTACTTAGCCTTAATTCAGCTACATGTAAATTCTTCGAAAATAATAACGTAATAATAATTGAGAGTAACATCATCAAGATCTCCATTGAACGTATTGCAATTGCTATTTTCATATAATCATTTTAAAATTTTCCTAAATCGGGTCTCGAACTGCTGACATTTGATCATCCGCCGGTAACGTTGCCATCCGCGCCATCCTTGATTTGTAAGTTATGGCTTACTCAATGCAAAACATAAATAATCATATGGTTGAATATGAATCATAATTGGACTCTTAATCAACAAGTCAATCTGTCAAACTACAGTTTGTTAATAACTGTACAAGATTTTTATTTCAACCATTGTTCAGCCAGTCATAACCATTCAACACTGGGAAAAAATATAAGAAAATAATGTCAAAACGATAAAATAAAATTCGTCTCCAATGATGGGGTTTATGAAGATTTAATGAATTTATGTTCGACCTTTCTCGGATACTCTGAATAACCGGTTGCGATATTATTCTGCCATCAATACCACACGTGCAGCGAGTAAATAACTACATATATCGAAAATAAAAATATAGGAAATCTGTAACAGACATGCAATATGGTCGATTTTTTTTATGAATTTGTTTGTGCTCGTTTCCTTTTCAACTTTACAACAACTGCATGAATTTTCTTCATTGCAACAGCAATTTTGTTCGTTATAATCTCCAGCAGCTTTATCCTAGATCAAGAATTAATTATGTTTCACGAAACAATTATGCATTGCCCCACGAATATAGCCTGAGTGTTCTTGACAATGAATCCATCAATGTCTTGAAAATAAATTATTATTTTCCTATCCAAGTATCATCAATTCAAGCCATTATGATTTTCTTTCAAACGGAAAAAGCATAAACTATTATCATGTTTTCTCCCACTGTGCGATAGATCCGGTAAAGGTGAAATCCAATGGTTAAGAAGGACAACGGTTAAGAAGGATGTCTAATGCTTGCTTATTAATCCACTATTCAAACTCAATTCGACCACCTTTTTAGAGCATCACATCATAGTCGAACAGAGAATTTTGAAAATCATTAGTTCAGCACATTGATGAACTTCCCCAATGTGCTGAAATGTGATAAAACTAAAACGTTAGTTCGACCTCAAATAAAGGTGGTAAACAAATAAATAGGCCAAGTCAAATATTAGTTGGATCAAATGCTGAGATGAAATCTGTCAAGCGATTTATTCAGCATCCTTTTAATTCAGCTATGAAGATTACAAATAAGCAATAATTCAACTTAGATGCTTATTTGTAGCTTGTCGTTGTTTGTTGGGAATGCTTCTCAAGCGAGAGGATTTGTGGTTCGTGGTAGTGGAAGCAAAACCTAACCCGTTGACAAATACATGGAAGAAAGCAGACCAAAAGTGTGTGGCAACAATCGTGTTGTATATTGAGGATAATCAACTCAATCTCGTAAAGAATGCCACAGAAGCTCAAACAGTGTGGAGTGCGCTTAAAGCCTACCATGAAAAGGCAACAATGACGTCGCGTGTGTCGCTCCTCAAGCGAATCTGTAGTTTGAACATGAGTGAGGGGGGCGATCTTGATCAGCATTTGCAAGAGCTGGAGAGTCTGTTCGATCGGCTTACATGTGCGGGGCAGGCAATTGAAGATTCCTTGAAAATTGCAATGATCCATAGGAGTTTACCCGACTCATATAATGGACTAGTTACGGCGCTCGAAAGTCAACCGGACAAAGATTTGACGATTGATTTTGTGAAACAAAAGTTGTTGGACGAGTTCCAACGAAGAATCGAGCGATCAAGCGGCTCGAATGAGAAAGTGATGAAAGCTAAGGATAAGAAGAACAAAGTTTGTTTTCATTGTCAGAAGCCGGGTCATTTTAAGGCACAGTGTCGTTTGCTGAAGCAACAACAGCAGTATAAGAAAAGTGACAGTGATCCGAAGAATACGAAGCGCGAGTCCAGAGCCAAGCAGGCTACTGAAAAAGAACTCCCGGTGTGTTTTACCGTCGGTGGCAATCCGAAAGGTGGCTGTTGGTACATAGACAGTGGTTGTTCCAGTCACATGACAAACGTTTATCGTTTTTCGGGAAGTTGGACAGAAACGTTAAAACAGAGGTCGTGTTGGCTGACGGTTCGGTAACGAAAGCGTGCGGTATCGGTGAAGGAACTGTGCGTTGCGTCGACGGCGGTGGTAAGGCGAAAGATATCACTATAAGTGAAGTGCTGTATATTCCCGCATTGTCCAGCGGACTTATTTCGGTACGTAAACTGACCCAGAAAGGTTTCGAAGTGAAGTTCGGTGCGACAAAGTGCAAAATCGTGAACGACGCTGGATCAGTAGTGGCTACAGGTGAAACCACTGGGAATTTGTACGTGCTGAATACGACAGAGCATGCAAAGCTGGGAAAAGTGATGCAGCACCTGAAAAACTGCCAGCATACCTGGCATCGGCGGATGGGGCACCGAGACCCTGCCGTACTGGAACGTGCCAAGGAGCTTTCGGAAGGAGTCGACATACAGGACTGCGGTATCCGGCAGGTTTGTGAACCGTGCCTACAAGGTAAATTACCACGTAATTCTTTTCCCAAAGCAACAGCACATAGGTCAAGCCGTGTCCTAGAGCTGGTACACACAGACGTGTGCGGCCCGATGGCGAATGTTACTCCCGGGGGATGTCGGTACATTCTGACGTTAACCGACGATTGTGTAGTGTTCTTACTCCGGCAAAAGTCTGACGTAGCTGGGTGTATCAAGCGGTATGTAGCCCATGGAAAAACTCGTTTCGGGAGAACCCCTTGCGTGATACGGTCAGATGGAGGAGGGGAGTTTATCAACCGAGAATTGAAGGAGTTTTACGCCAACGAAGGGATTCAGTCGCAGGTAACAGCACCGTACTCTCCCCAACAAAACGGCGTCGCAGAACGCAAGAATCGAACCTTGCAGGAGATGGCATCATGTATGCTGCTGGACGCGGGTCTCGAAAAGAAATATTGGGGGGAAGCTGTCATGACGGCGACTTACTTACAGAACCGTCTGCCGTCACGTTCCGTGGATCGTACACCGTACGAGAAGTGGCTCGGTGTCAAACCGAATCTGCAGCATCTTCAGGTATTCGGATCAATGGCTTACGTCCATGTTCCGGAGGTAAAGCGTGTAAAGCTTGATGCGAAAAGTCGGAAACTAATTTTCGTTGGCTATTGCGAGGATCGAAAAGCCTATCGATTCCTAGATCCGACAAACGACAATGTGACCATCAGTCGCGATGTCAGATTAATCGAGCAGAAGAACGGGTCGTTGTCGAACGTTTCCAGCAGTTCCGGTGAATCAAGCGTGGAAGAATTGGACTGGCCTGGATTGAGGAGTATGGAGGACAAGATTCAGGAGGAGCAAGACGAGCAGGCAGAATCCGAGGAGGAACTTCACAGCTGCGAAGAAGACAACGCTGAAACAGAATGTGAGCAGATTCCTGGTGGACTCGGTATAACGATTATGTTGTGGATCTAGCGATGGCGGTTGAAGCAGAACCAGCTAGTTACGACTTCAAGAATCGCGAAGATAGCAACAAGCTGCCGAATAACAATCGCTACCGGAGTCTTATTGGGGCATTGCTGTATATAGGACTCAACACTCGTCCGGATGTAACAGCAAGTGTGACTATATTCAGTAGACAGACTAGTTTTTTTTTCTTCCTAAACAATGGAGGGGGAATCTGCTCAACAGACATCCTGGGTTGACCAGGAAGTGCTGGGTTAGGGGCCACCTCCAATGAGGGAGGCAGGGCTGCATCCCCGACCAGCTAAACCGTTTCCATTGCCGCCAAGCCCATCGTCCCTTCGGTACAACCAGAAAGTAATGCTTCAAAGGGGGCCAGTGCATGACGCACCCTCGAGGTTAGCTGCGTGTCCTTGCAGCATCGAACATCGTGACTCGCTTTTTAGAAGAACACCATGGTATCGTGCCAGCGCATTGCCGGCTTTCCAGGTGGCCTTACCACGCCCTATGTCCTCGGAAGGTGGGCAGGGTCGACTTCGCGCCTGCTTCCCTCTGCACGACTGGTATCAAGAATGATGATGCCGCGTGCACCCCAAATTGACCTTTCTGCGATAGGGCCTATTCGCCAGCACACAGAGGGACTTGCCGACGCGAGGCCTACGCCTGCCCCAGCCTTGACGAGGACCCCTTTCCGTCCTCGGGCTCGGAACCCGCCCGGTTGACCGACGCCGCGAAAGCGACGATACCATGTTGTTCTTCGCGCGGCCACTTGTTCGATAAAAGGATCGAGTTCGACCACAGAGCATGACCACCGGTATGACCCATGAAGCCGACTCCGATCCCTTGGACCACCTCTTATTTGCGCCTGAACTAGCCATCCTTGAGTCCACGCGCCACCTTCTGTGTAGCTCCGAGACGATTTGGGCGATAGCCGATAAAACGGCGTTCCAGCCAACTTCGTCTTTACACATCCTCCGAACTAGGTTGTCCGGGGTAGTGTCCAGACCACATGTGGCAAGCATGTGGTCACGCATTGCGCGAAAACGTGAGCACACGAACAACACGTGTTCCGCCGTTTCCTCTAAACCTGCGCACACCAAACACTCGGGCGAAGCCGAGCAAGCCAGCTGCTTTACCTGCACTTTGATTTTGCAGCACGCTTAAACGCCGGGCACATCGAGCCCCCCATGGGGTGCTTGCTGTTCACAGCTTTGCTGGAACAAATCAAACAATTGGGAGGGTTCGTGCAGCATTGTGCCTTATGTCCCTCCAATCCGACGCGTCGGCAGAGATTGCTTCTGTCAGGGCCTTTGCAGTCCCATTGCTTGTGCCCCGGTTCCAGGCACTTGAAGCAAACTTCGGGTTGCTCGTATATGCGCACAGGGCATACCGACCATCCCACCTTGACGCTCCCTAACTTGACTACCTTGGAGGCGTCCGCTACAGATAGCCGAACCAATGCTACCTGCGTCCCTGCCGGACCTTTCCGTAGCCGAACGGCTGCGGTGGGCGTCTCCCGACGTACCCGCAAATACTTGAGCCTCAGTATGGGTAGACTTTGGCACCACCGTCTTAGCTGGCACGCCTTCGGTCGACTCGACCTTGCCCGAGTCCGCGAATCCTTGGGCCTCAGTCTGGGTAGACCTCGACTCCACCGATTTCACGGGTTTACACTTGGCCGTCCCGACCGCCCTCTCCAGCTTGGCGTCCAGCATCGACTTTCGAAGTTTCTGCAAGCTCTTCTTGAGGTCCTTGCTGATATTATGCTTCGATGACGCAAAGTCGATGATGGCGTCCAGCTGTTCCGTCGCCACCTCGAAGGCCGAAAGCCCATCGCGTTTGCGGTTCATCGCCTTCACAAGCCATGGGCCGTCAATAACCCCTTCCGGCGTTTTTATAGCCGAGAGGAAGGTTGAGTGACCCACGCTGGCGCTGCACACTGAGCTGCCGACTATTGCCTCTGGCCTCCTAGGCGGAGACCTGAACAACCCACCTCTTGCGAAGGGGTTGTCGCCTACACTACTACCACTAATTGAAGAATTGACTTGGTTTTCCATTTTGGTCCCACGAGTTGCTCGGGAAAAGAGGTCCACCACGCCAGAGCTCAGCATGACGCGGTAAGGGACAATTACTGTGGAGGGTGCCCAGGTACCCCACAGGCTCCGTTAAAGGCCTAGCTTATTATTTCACCCCCCTGGCCATGCATCCCCTCGGCACGGGTCGCTTGACGCCTTGGGATTAGGGGTTAGGGACGATGGTCCCGGTCTAACTCGCAGTGGCCATGGGGAGGGGTCGTCAAGCCCTTGGACAAAGTCCCTGCTGCCCCCCAGTAGACAGACTAGTGAACCAACTGAAATGGACTGGACTGAGCTCAAACGAGTTGTACGATATTTGGCAAAGACAAGCAACTACAAACTAAAGCTGACAAGTAACAGGAAGGAACCGATAGTACTACAAGGATATTGTGACTCAGATTGGAGTGGTGATACGGTAGACAGAAAATCAACTACAGGGTATTTGTTCCAGCTAGGAGATGCTACAGTGTGTTGGGTAAGCCGCAAACAGACCAGTGTGGCTCTCTCAAGTATGGAGGCGGAGTTCACCGCATTGTCGGAGGCATGTAAGGAAGTACTTAGGCTCCGACGTCTATTGGAAGATTTCAATGAATATCAACCTGAAGCGACTACGGTCTACGAAGACAACAGGAGTTGCATCGACTTCGTGCAACTTGACCATGTGTCACGCCGATCGAAGCATATCGATACACGAATGCATTTTGCAAAGGATCTAGCGGAGAAAGGTGTCGTAGAACTCCAGTATTGCAGTTCGGAAGATATGAAGGCTGACATGTTAACGAAACCAGTTGGAGGCGTTAAGCTGCAGAAGTTTTCGGAGGCTATTGGCTTAGTGGTGGTAGACTAACTGAAGATGGGAGATAAAGAAGATATCGAGGAGGAGTATTGACAGAGAAGAATAAGCGATATATTCTTTATGGCAACACTGTATCAAAAGCAAACGTCAGTTGCCGTTAAACGGCGACGATACCGAAAACGAAGTGAGAAGAAATGTAACTGTTATTTTTTAGTTCCAATCATTCGTTCGAATAAAGAGCACACCGAATCTAAAACGTTTCATCTTTTTATTCTTTTCCACGGTGACGCGGGTGTCTCGAGTTTGTCCGGTCGTTGTTCCGTTCCGTCGAGATTGTCCACTGCATGGCCTGGTGTTGATTGTCCCACAGAGTGTACATTAATTTTCTTAGCAAAGTCACTCCCAACGATTCGTCAATCAACTTCCTCTGAATGTGAAACGGTTGGTAGGCTGGTCCCGTTTCTTCCTTTCGTAGATTCAAAACTCTTCGTTGATCATGTTGTTTGTTACTAAATAATCTGATTGCCGGGGAGTTATGGATTGGCTCCCAAATTCAAGCCTGCATGGTGGGCCTAGCCGTTTTATACATGTGTCATATTTATGATATGCTGCAAATATTAATGCAGACAAAAAATTCTCGGAAATATAATCGGCATTTCCAGGATGCTTTTCAATACTGGCTTTGCATGTGCTAAGACAAGACAAGACAAGTTTTGTTATTCTCTGGATAAAAATATGTATTCATTATTTTCTTAAGGTAATGATCATTTGATCAGTTCTAAAAGCTGATTCAAGAATTCCATGACGATTCATGAAAAGAATTTTCAGGGTATCTGGTCCGTCTTATCGCTTCCCGGACATTGCGGATAATGAAGTTTGGAGGAAATTGACACTTTTCGGTTTACTGATCGTTTATGAGCCTGGTACACTATTACAAAGCAAGTCAAAACAAAATATTCTGATGGTCTAATTGGTCCAGGTGGCCAGCATTTCGAACTGATACTGTTGGAGAAGTAATTACTTGATCGGTTCTGAATGCTGAATACTTCTCGAACTTTATGATATAAGGCATTCTGGAACACTGATAACCTGAAGAAGTGACAACTTTGCGATCGATACTGGATACTTGTTTACGACTTACAGAATTTCATAACAATACAAAGCACGGTAGCATAATATTCTGAGACTGACTAATTAGAGAGATCACTTTCAGTATACTTATTTATTCTAAATTATTGTTCACGATTCTTCAAACTTCATGGCATTACAATGCAAGAAGTTCATAGAAAAGTGTTTTGAAGGTATGAGGTCGACGTGCATTGCGTGTTGACGCCCTGAAGGAAGCGCGGCTCAAACTTCATTATATTAAATGGTAAATTCAAAACAAAGTACTATGAAGGGTGTGACGGTTTTTTTTCAATTAATTACATCAATAACACCGAACACACAACAATTAATTTTGAACAAAAACTATTCTATTAAGCATTTCTTTCTATTCTGTTTACATTTGTTTTTTGTACTTGTTAGCAACTATGTTCGTTACAAAACTGGTATATCATTCGTAGCTGTACTTGGTCCATCTGGTCATATCGACACATTCCAGAAGATCACAAATTACAAATTTTTGAATGAAAGATTTTTTGGGTACGCCTAGGTCTTTTTACGCAGTTGAAATTTATAAATTTCCTAGTTTGTCTGAACTTTCACAACAACTGGAGGTAATAATAGACTGAATTAAAACCACGTAAAAATAAACCTAGGTGTATCAGGTTACATTTTTAGACGACCGTTTTGATAAATCGTTTAACGGCGTTGAATCTCTCAAACGTAGTAGTTGCGCAGAATGAATTGCCGATAACTCGTTAGTAGTCGGCTATTTTCATCATTTTGTATTTTTTATAAACTAAGGTGAACTTCTTTCCAAGAATCAATGAAAAATGAAATCGGGAAAACAACAGCGGCGGAGCAAAGAAAAAAGATTCTGGAAAAAATATAAGTCGCTATCTACAATAATTTTGAACATTATCACCCCGCATAATTACAAACTGTACATGGATATTTTCCCGTGCGGTCGACAACAGTATCCTTTACTGTTGACAACTGTAAATGAACAATCTCATATAAAGTTTTAACAGTTTGTGGTGCGGTTATTTGACAAATAACAATATGTTGAATGGGTTGTTAAGTTATGTCACCATAAAAAATCGTCTGTTTTCGCGTGCAAAATTTTCGCTCAACAGTATGATAAAATGTTGACATATAATGCAGGAAATAAAGAACATTTTAGAGACAGCATGTTATATGTTGACATTTAGTGATGATGTCGAGCAGTTATGGTTGAACCGATCGAAAAGTATTCGATAACCGCAACGTAAACTGTGAAGCTATATCTTACATCGTAATAATGATTCTGACCATATAACATGATGTTTTTTATTATGCGGGACGTCAGTCCTTCGAAAAATCACCACTTTTGGTACATTCAAGAAGAAACATGAAGTAGAGTAGAGTGGGGCAAGAGTGCGCGTGGGGTAAGAGTACGTTTTCGATTTTTTTAAGTAATTAAAAAAGGTAAACTAGCAGCACTGCATCAGTTTGACAGGTATTCGGGCCAACTATTATCATGTGTAATTGTAAACGATTTGAATAAACAACAAGGTAGATATGGAGTTAGATTATTTTTTGGTCATTTTGCTAAAAATAATTTGATTTCCGCAACTAGTATTTTATTACCATATATACGTTCAATCAGGTGAACATTATACCATTTCGATATAACCTATTGTATAGAGTACTTTATGGTACAGAACACCAATCCGGTTGGTTTTCCAAGAAGTCAAAACCATTACTTGAATAATTTTTGGGACTGTGGGGTAAAAGTACGCAGGAACCGGTGGGGCAAGAGTACACATATGAATCTTCAAGTATCTCCGGCCGAAATAAGACTTCTTCCAAAGCGTAAAGATCCACAACTAAGAAAAAAGGGACAGAATTCGAAATTATCACAAGTTTTTAGGTTAAGTTGAAGTAATTCGGTGTTAGAAAGGTCTTAGCGAACAAAGCAATGAAGTGAAATAATGAAATTGTATTAGGACTTGTTGTACACCAAAACATAGTACGAAAACACAATTTCATCTAAATGATAATTTCATTTAATCAAAAGAAACATTCATAAATTACGCAACATTTAGCTGGGAGGGGTTGCGAGATGTGTGACGATCCATATAATTTTTAGAGGATTCATACAAATAGTGTAAGACAGGGGGAGGGGGAATAGCCAAATTTTACGTTACGTGATTGGTGGACTTTCTTCAAGGAAAATGCCTTTGTATACGCCACGCGAAACCTGATATATATATTTTTACCTCTGTAGTTTTTTGTATATATAAAAAAAACAATGGTTTTTCGCATGAAATTGCACATTTTTAGGACCCCCTCCCCCTTTAAGAGTTACGTAATCTTTAAACATTCCCTAATATATGCTCATTAAACATCAATTAAATGTTATTAACTCTTATTTGTGTTAATATATTCTTAAAGCACATGATTGGATAAATGCGTACTCTTACCCCACCCAATGCGCACTTTTACCCCACCGGTAGGGTAAGAGTGCGTTTTTCACTTGTCTTGCAATAAGGGTTCTACTAAAACGAATCTCAATAATTTCAATATTTTTTCCACTGGGTAACATAAAGGAAGAGTATATGAATCATCGACACTGATTTGATATGCAGAAGCTTGTTTCATAAGGGCCACATGATCGAATGAAAACTAAGTGCGTACTCTTGCCCCACTTTACTCTAATTCAGAATAGTAAAAAAGGACATTTTTCTCTCATGATCATTTACTTGAAAACACATGTTGTTAGGTTTTTACAGTTTATTTTATTTTCAACATTTGTTTAAGCATTTATCAATAAAAATTGGGAGATTTATATTTTTTACTGTTTTTCATCTTATAGGTATATGAAATATATATTTTTTAATTTAATTGGATGGCGACGATCAAGCTATTGAGAACATATGGTAGCATTTTTTTTTTCTTTATTTATGGTAGCATGAAGAACTGCCTACCGGATGGTTGGATGGCTTCATGTGCCCGATCTGTAAGAAATGGCACAGACTAGAGAGTGCCAATTACAGAAAGATCACTCTTTTGAACTCGGTCGGCAAACATAAGGCAGGTTTTCGTGAGGGCCGATCAACAATGGACCAGGTGTTTAGTCTGCGGATGACCATTGATAAAATCTGGGAGTATAACTAGCAAAGTCACTATTTGTTCATTGGTTTAACGGATTTTACAGCAGCATACGATTCAGTGAAAATAAATTAGCAGTGATTGATAATGTGTGCACATGGTTTTCCGGCGAAACTGATTAGGCTGATACGGGTAAAGCTTGTTGGCTCGATATCAAATATTCGCAAAGCAGGCAAAGTGTCAACGTCATTTGTGAACTTAGATGGATTGAAGCAGGGAGATGCACCTTCGATTTTATTGTTTAACATATTTGTGAGGGTGAGATATATTAAGAGTTGGGCAATCTACGTTTAGAGTGCATTGATGACAGATATGCAAATATCGTATAACCGTTCGGTTGCCAACACTAACTCAGCAATAGCAAGCCATGACTTTGCCTCTTCCCTCGTGGGACAACCAACGGAATCGCACGCGCGTTTAGACAGCAAACCCCGTGATAGCTCGCTCGGCAGAGCTAGGCCGCACATTTGGCGATCCTGCCAGGTTGTTCCTGGTTGGAAATAATTATTTTGTAAGTTCCTGTGGGTGTGATTGGGACATTTTTTCATCGGTTTCGACTTGTAATGTCGAAGACGCTCTGGAAGAGCGTCGGATTAAATTATTTGCACATCGGTTTCGACTTGTGATGTCAAGGACGCTCTGGAAGAGCGTAGGATTAAATGATTTGCACATCGACTTGTGATGTCGAAGACGTTATGGAAGAGCGTTGGATTCATAAATTTGCTCATCGGTTTCGACTTGTAGTGTCGAAGACGCTCTAGAAGAGCGTCGGATTAAATGGTTTGCACATCGGTTTCGGCTTGAGATGTCGAAGACGCTCTGGAAGAGCGTCGGATTGATAAATTTGCTCATCGGTTTCGACTTGTAGTGTCGAAGACGCTCCGGAAGAGCGTCGGATTAAATTATTTGCCCATCGGTTTCGACTTGTGATGTCGAAGACGCTCTAGAAGAGCGTCGGATTAAATGATTTGCATATCGGCTTCGACTTGTGATGTCGAAGTCGCTCTGGAAGAGTGTCGAATTGAATGATTTGTACATCGCTTTTGACTTGTCATGTCGAAGACGCTCTGTAAAAGCGTCGGATTGAATTATTTGTCTATCGGATTCGACTTGTGATGTCGAAGACGCTGTGGGAAGCGTCGAAATGAATGATTTGCTCATCGGTTTGGACTTGTAGTGTCGAAGACGCTCTGGAAGAGCGTCGGATAAAATGATTTGCACATCGGTTTCGACTTCTGATGTCGAAGACGCTGGATTGACAAATGTGTTGTTTCTCAACGGTTTTTACTTAAAAAAAGTTGAAGGCGCTTTGGAAGAGCGCCAGCATAAATGATTTGTTTTCTCATCGGTTTCGACATGTGATGTCGAATGGATTGAATGTTTTGGCTTGTGACGTCGCAGACGCTCTGGAAGAAATTATTTGTTTTCTCATTGGTTTGACTTAAACGAGTTAAAATGTTGAAAGAATTCTGGAGTAGCGCCGAAGCAAATGTTTCGTTTTCTCATCGGTTTCCACGTGTAATGTCGAAGGTGCCAGATTGAATGATTTGTTGTTCTTATCGGTTTCGACTAACCATTTTTTTTCTGAATAAATGATATGTTTTCCCATCGGTTTTCTGCTTGTGTTGTCGAAGGTGCTCTGAAAGAGTATCGGATTGTTACATCTTTTGATGGTGAAGGTTGTGTAAAAGAGGGGCGGATTTTTTCGCGTCAAACGTTAATGCGGATCAGCAGAACACGACTATTCAAATTTGAATTTCGAAGCTGTGAGAGTACCGGACGTATTGGCTTGAGCTTGAAGGGCATAATATGTTTGGCGAACCACCGATATCGTTTTGATTTTCCCATTGGAAGGCCATCAAATTGTATTGGGTGTGGACTGCCGGATCGAATTCTATTGGTTTTGGGTTGCAATTCTGGAAATATTTGCCCAAAAAACATTAGAAGGAAAATAGCTGGAGGATCATGAATCTGAAATAGTTGACATTTTCAGAATGTTAATAAAAGGCTGGATTGATTTGCTTAGTAAATATGTATTTGCGTATTTGTATGTGGACTTTTTTGCTTAGTAAATATGTATTTGCGTATTTGTATGTGGACTTTGAATTGAAATGTTGAACTTGGATTGTTTATGGTATTGGTTTTCAATGAAACATTTGATTTTTGATAATGGGTGAGGTAACATGATTATTAGATTTGAAAATTGAAATTGGCTTGGTTGCTAATATTTAATATTATTTTAGAATCAACTTTTGGTTATAATCTAGAGATTGTATTTGAAAGATGGAGTTGGATTAGAATATTAGTTGTGAAAATTGGATGGACAAAATACATAACCATTGAATGGCAGGCATAAATAAAACTTTCAAATAATTACTGTGGAAATGCTAAAGAACACATAAATAGTAAACCGAGAACTAGTTGTAATGCAGAGCCATGGAAGATGAGGAGAATGAAAAAAAAACTTGATCATTTTATATGAATGTTTGATTTTAGTATTCCATTATAAAAACGTTCCAATGTTGGTCTGGGAATAAAACTTTGTTCATGGAATAGGAATATTGGATTTGCTTTTCGGGTTCATACATTGGATTTGAGTATCAGATTGGAAAATCACATTAAAATATTTGAATTCCAATTTGAATTAGGATGATTTTGAATATAGGAATTGAGTACGGACTGGATACTGGATTGTAAAATTAGAAAAAAAAAATGCGATTTAAATAGTTGTTTATGAAAATCCTAAGTCAATGGTTTTTTTTTTCTCTTTTTTAGTGAGAGAAGAAGGGGAATGTGGAGGTGAGATATATTAAGAGTTGGGCAATCCACGTTTAGAGTGCTTTGATGACAGATATGCAAATATCGTATAACCGTTCGGTTGCCAACACTAACTCAGCAATAGTAAGCCATGACTTTGCCTCTTCCCTCGTGGGACAACCAACGGAATCGCACGCGCGTTTAGACAGCAAACCCCGTGATAGCTCGCTCGGCAGAACTAGGCCGCAGAATATTGTACTCGAGGGTTAGATTAGTGAATCTGGCGTGCAGAGGAATGGTACTATCATTACACAGTCGCATATGCTCTTGGGCTTTGCGGACGACATCGACCTCATTGGCATCGATCGCAAGGCAGTAGTAAAGGCTTTTGTCCCACTAAAAAGAAAGACGGCGAGGATAAGTTTAACAATCAACTATGCCAAGACAACGTGCATGGTGCGGGTAGAAACAGAGGAAGACCTAGTAGTGTTGGTGCTGAGGTAGTGCTTGATGGGGACGTGTTGCGTTGAAGAATTTGTTTACCTGGGAACGCTTGTAACATATGACAATGACGCTTCCCCTGAAGTGAAAAGAAGTATTACTGCTGCGAATAGGTCCATCTGCGGATTACGTAGCTTGAGTCCCGCTGGTTCCCGCAACATGCAGACGGAAACAAAATGTGCTCTGTGTATAAAACCAGGATCCTACCATTGGTCCTTTACGGACATTAAGCGTGGCCGTTAATAAATGCAGATCGAAAAGCTTTAGAATTTCCGAATAATTTCCTGTGGGAATTTCTGAATCAAACTCTTAAAAGTTTCCGGAGGAAATTTTAAAAGATTTTCAATGAACCTTAAAAATGTTAGAAGAAAAACTGTGGAAATTTCTGGAGGAATTCTTGAGAGGGGTTAGGAAGAAATTTCGGAAACTTTTCCTAAAGTGGGGACAGCAGGGACTATGTCCAAGGGCTTGACGATCCCTCCCCAGGTCATCTGCGAGTTGTGGGGCTTGCCTAGGATGTGGTGGGGTTTGACAGTGGGCCCTGTTAAACCTCTATAAAAAGCTGCATGTATCCGCAAGTAGGCTCCACCAAAGCGACCGTGTGCCGCTCAAAGCGCACAAGCCCAAGTCCTGGTGTTAGGTGGGACGCTAAACAGCCCTGACACGACGGCCCTCCGACGAGACAGGAGGTTTGCGCAGGCCCAATAAGCCGCCTAGAAAACCAATCATTACGAACAATATAAGAGATAATGCGACTCGATATGATCGGCAAAGACCTAGGCGACGAATACAGGATCACGATTGGAAGCTTGGAACATGGAATTGCAAGTCGCTAGGTTTCGCAGGTTGCGACAGGATGATCTACGATGAATTACATCCCCGCAACTTCGACGTCGCGGCGCTGCAGGAGATCTGCTGGACAGGACAGAAAGTGTGGAAAAGCGGACATCGAGCGGCTACCTTCTACCAAAGCTGTGGCACCACCAACGAGCTGGGAACCGGCTTCATAGTGCTGGGTAAGATGCGCCAACGCGTGATTGTGTGGCAGCCAATCAACGCAAGGATGTGCAAGCTGAAGATTAAAGGCCGTTTCTTCAACTATAGCATCATCAACGTGCACTGCCCACACGAAGGGAGACCCGACGACGAGAAAGAAGCGTTCTACGCACAGCTGGAGCAGACATACGATGGATGCCCACTGCGGGACGTTAAAATCGTCATCGGTGACATGAACGCACAGGTAGGAAGGGAGGAAATGTATAGACCGGTCATCGGACCGGATAGTCTGCACACCGTATCGAATGACAACGGCCAACGATGCATAAACTTCGCAGCCTCCCGCGGAATGGTAGTCCGAAGCACCTTCTTTCCCCGCAAAAATATCCACAACGCCACTTGAAGATCACCTAACCAAGAAACGGAAAACCAAATCGACCACGTTCTAATCGACGGTAAATTCTTCTCCGACATCACGAACGTCCGCACTTACCGCAGTGCGAATATTGAATCCGACCACTACCTCGTTGCAGTATGCCTGCGCTCAAAACTCTCGACGGTGTACAACACGCGTCGAAGTCGGACGCCGCGGCTTAATATTGGGCGGCTACAAGACGGTAGACTAGCCCAAGAATACGCGCAGCAGCTGGAAGTGGCACTTCCAACGGAAGAGCAGCTAGGCGCAGCATCTCTTTATTGTACGTCCAGAAGACCAAACCAAATCACAGGTTAACGAACAGGAGAAAGGCAAGTAGGCGAAACTAACAGTGAAGGGTGAAGAGTTTCTTTAGTATCCGGGTATTTAGAAGAAAACGTACACGGTTACGTTCTAGAGTAGACTGAAGTCTCATTTATTGTTCGCCTGATTTCGGGCCATTTGGCTCGCTTGGCTCATCTAGGAACGCGCAGTATTGAAATCTGTGCGAATGATCAATGTTTTTTACTTACAGGTATATAACAATTCTCCCTCTTTTAATGAGATATAAATATAATTCAGAGCTGACATTTGTCAAACGATTATAGTTCATTTTAAGAAAAAGTAGTAATAAATTCATAATTGCTTATTTAAGAAACACTTCAAAAAATATCCGATAGTGTAATCACTCGTAATAAAAATCTTCTGAATGGTTCATCTTTCTCGAACGCTTTGATCTTCGAAGTTCAACTTCTTCTGGTTCCCCTAGAAGTTTCAATTTCCATTCCAGCTGCTAGGCTACTTGTGATTTGCTCTTCGTTCGTGTGTATTGGGCTGTTGCTCCTCTCTATTTCATCACTCCTTCCCGAATCTTCCATGCGTTCGTGTCTCGTAATGATAACGTTCGGCCCTTGCCTCGAAAACCCGCTTTTACCGATCCTAATTTGCTGTCGGTGTGCCATTACGCTGGCGCTTCCAATGGATATCTGCAAAATATTTTGAGAATACCATTTAACAAAGGTTGCATTTATCCAGCGAGCGTGATTATGAGGATTATTGTTTTCGTACCACACTTCATCCCCGGGAATCAGCTGGCCAAGGGCATCATTTTTATTGTTAGAGGAATTTCTATCTAGATGCTCATTGATAAACTCATCATTTGATGGTGGTACACATAATTGTTTTTTATAGTGTTTCTTAGGGTTGATTAAATCTAAAACTATCTTTGGTGTATATGAGAATATAATTTCGGACGGAAAATTTCCGTCTTTCGTCGAATTACAATTTCTAAAATTAAATAGAAAAAGATTTATCTGGTCTTCCATATCCAACTCTCTAACTTCTAGATCCATTAGGAATCTCTTAAGGACTTCCTTAACTGTGCTCACCAACCTTTCGGCTTGACCATTGTTCGAAGGATTATATGGTGGACTTTTGAATACTTTTATGCCTTGCCTCTCAAGAAAATTTACAAAGCTAAACGAGTTAAAGGGAGGACCATTGTCGGATACTAATAAATCTGGCAAACCGAATCGAGTAAAATATGCTATTAACTTTTTCAAAACTCTATTACTATCTGTTCATGCCACATGCTTTCTATTTCAATCCATTTCGAAAAACTATCTACTATAAGTAAGTAAGTACGATGTTCGAAGAAAAAAAAGTCAATGTGAATTCTACTGAAGGGTCTTGTTGTTGGTATCCATTTGGAAATATTGTTTGATTTTTGAGGAATGACCATGCTGTTGCAAGCTTCGCAATTATTAACGTATTTTTCTATGTCGGTATTTATTCCAAACCAAAAAACTGTACGGCGTGCAAACTGTTTTATTTTTTATAATTCCCAAATGGTTCGCATGTAGAAGTTTCAGGATTTTCCTTTGCAATATATGTGGAATAACCACCCGACCTTTATAAATTAGACAATCATCCACCATTTCCAAATCTAGTTGATTTGCATAAACATCTGTTAACGGTTTCTCCAAACTATCAGGCCACCCATTTGTCATATACTTTGAAACTTTTTGTAAAAATTCATCTGCTTTAGTAGCATTTGCTATCATTTTAGAGTCAACTGGCAAATCTTTACTGAAGTTGATACTTTTAATAGTCTGTAAATCCAACTCCTCAGGAATTTCCTGTTGCAATGGAAATCTCGAACAAAAATCCGCATTACCTAATTTATGTGATGGTCTGTATTGTATGCTGAAGTCATATATTGATAAATACAAAATCAGTCGTTGTAATCTTGTTACGTATATAGCATTTTTGCCTTCCTTTCTAAAAATTCCAACCAGGGGCTTATGATCTGTGTAAACAGTAAAATGTTGTCCATAAAGATACTTGTGAAATTTCTTGATTGTGCACACTAATGCTAATGCCTCTAAATGTAAAATTGGGTATATTTTTGAACTGAATGCAAGGAAAATTATGTAAAACTAATAGGCTTTTCTATCTCGTTTACAATGTGAGCAATCAAACCCCCCAAACCGTAACTTGAAGTATCTGAAATTACAACTATTTGCTTCTTGGGGTCATAGAACTCCAAGAAGTTTGCGCTGGTGAGCAAATGTTTACTCTCAATAAAAGCTTTCTGACAATTGTCGTCCCATATAAATTTCACATTATTTTTAAGCAAATTATACAGATGATAAAGTTTAGAAGATAAGTTTGGTATGAATTTATGATAGTAATTTATCAATCCAAGAAATGATTTCAATTCCGACTCGTTTTTTGGAGCATTAGCTTTCTCTATAGTAGATATCTTGTCGGGGCAAGGTCTCAACCCCTTTCCGCTAATAACGTGTCCTAAATGTGTAAGCTCTTGAACAAAAAATTTGCATTTTTCAAGATTAACTTTGATGTTAGCCTTGGCTAAACGCTCTAACACTAATAAGAGTTTCCTTCTGCAATCTTCAACGGTTTTCCCGGCTATTAATACATCATCAACATTTTGAATACCCTCCAAAACCTTATCCATTACTTGTTGGAAAATAGAAGCACTCGATGAAGCTCCTTGTGACAATCTATTATATTTGTATAATCCCTTCATCGTGTTAATCACAACGTACTTCTTGGACCTTTCCGTTAACTCCAACTGAGTGTATGCTCCTTCCAAATCTAGGGCACAAAAAAAGGTACACCCAGCTAAATTTGCAAAAATGTCCTGTACCGAGGGTAAGGGGTAAGAATTTGGGACAATAGATTTATTAATCGACACTTTGCAATCTATTACTAACCTGATATCATCATTCCTCTTCATTACTATAATAATTGGTGATGCCCATTCACTTGTGTCTATTGGTGTAATTACTTTTTCTTTTTCTAACTTGTCAAGATATCTTACAACTTTTTCCTTCAGTCTGAAAGGAACGTCATAGACCTTCTTAAAAATAGGAGTTTCGTCCTTCATTACAAGCTCTGCCTTGAACCCATTAATGGGTGAGGAAAAATTTTTTGTGAACACATTTGCATAACTCTTTTTCAGCTGATCAACAGTCATTTTATCATCAATGTCATTTATGTTATTTATTTGTAATGAATTCTTAAAATATTCTCTCCATTCGGGATAAAACATGTCCAGCCAAGTTCGACCCAAAAGAGGATAAAAATCGTTATCACAATCTATGACCAACAGTTGCATAACAGCTTCTTTACCTTTATATTTCACAAAGACCTTTGCCTCTCCCTGGCTCCATTCACTACTATTAATTGTTCACAATAACTACGCAAAGGATTATCAAACATCGACAAATATCGCTTTTTACTTATTACCGACACAGACGCGCCACAATCGATTTCCATTTCTAACTCTTTATTCTCAATATTGACTTGTACCAAACACGGATTGCTAATTTTGTTAATTGATGTAACCATCATGCAATATAATTCACCTGAATCGCTTTCGTCATCTTCATCATCATCCGAGTCATGAGTCCGCATACGTTCCAGAAGCTCCGATATGTACCTATCAGCTGACGGTCCGGGTTTGTATGACTCAACGAGGTTAACGGCATCTCTGTTCAGGTTTTTCAGTTTAAAACACTTTTTTTTTAATATGCCCTTTAACTCCACAATAATTACAGTACACTTGAGAATAGTCGGGCCGTTGCCATTGTCTCTGCCCATATCGCTGATCTTCTCGCCGTGATGAATCAGCTCTGGTACCATGGCTCAAGCGACCTCCCCTCGCAGTTAGTTGTGATCGGTCGTATGGTCTAACCCCCAACCGACTTTTTACCGGACCTCTACTGCTTCCTGCGATACTGTCAATTCGTGATCCCTGATACTGTTTCGCTACATCATACACTCTGGCCAACCTTTCTAGAACCGTACTATTTTGCTGTTGATTTTCTACCATTGCTACCAGATTGGGAACTTCCCTGTGAAGGGGGTCGGCAGTACCGGCATTAGCCTTGGCTACTTCCCACGTCGCAATGATTTTCTCCGCATTAGTTAGTGACAATTTTTCCTCACTCAAAAGCCTTTGCCTGAGATGCTTATCTCTTAATCCTGCAATTATGCGATCTAAAATTGCAATCTCTTTGAAATTAGCAAAACCACAAAACTCAGCCTGTAGTTTCAAACTTAAAACAAAATCTTCTGTAGATTCATCCGGCTTCTGTACCCTGGTACTAAATTTGTACCGTTGTACCAAATCCGGATAGGTCTTATCAAGGCGGCTTTTAAGTTTGGAAACAATGTCATCCAATGCGACTTCTTCAAAATTACCAGCTGGATAAAGGAGTTTAATCTCCGAATCACCGGGCCACTCATGGTTATAAAGTACGGCATTTTATCTTCTTCTTTTATGTTGTTCACACGGAAGAAATATTTCAATCGTGTGAACCAGTCGTTAAAGGAATAACCCTTTCGATATGGTTCTAATGTGAAAGCCATACTGGAGGAGGCCATTACTAATTACAAAAAGTGATTCAAAAGGTAAAATTGAATAGTGTATAGATTTCCAAAATATAATAAAATGATAAGAAAAGTTCCCGAAACAATATAGAGATAATCAATTGGTGTAAGGTTGTGCAATTGCACGCACGGTTTGTAAAATAATATGATTTGGAAATAAAGAATAAACACAAAATAAATCTAATTAGATTTTCGTCACAATATAACTGGCAACACTGAACGACGATCCACTATGAGTATAATAATGAAAATCACTCACCCTTTGGTTTACCCTACTTAAAACCGCAGCCGCTGATGTTCTCTTTCGCTAACTCACGATTCACACGTCTTGTGATAGGAAGCGCCAGTCGCTGCAACAGTCCACTCGATGGACCTCACGGAAAACTCAATTTCCTCTAACGCGTTTTCGTAGAATCGTCGATCTTTCTAATTATGAAGCACAATGCTTATAAGGAACAATACATAATTGTCAATTATTCTTTTGTCAGAATGAAAGATTTCTTTTTGATCACCCCGAAATCTCCCTATTCATTCGATACTGTAGGTTTAACAAAGGATTTCTATTTTCTTGCGACGCTGCTCGGGAAGATGGCCGTCAAGCATGAAAAACGTTTTCTATATATTTTGTTCACTTTCGTAGCGTCTCCGAAGAATACTCATAGATTTACCTGCACGTTCCTGCACCAAAAACGTGTTCAGCAATTTCTACCGGCGGAAGCGATTCCTGGTAACTTCCGTCTAGATATAGGCCAACGGGAATTTACACGATGATGTAAGGGTGCTGGGGACTTCGCTGAGAATCCAAATGCCAAATACAATTTCCACTACTTTTTACTCGTCGCCACTATTGTACGTCCAGAAGACCAAACCAAATCACAGGTTAACGAACAGGAGAAAGGCAAGTAGGCGAAACTAACAGTGAAGGGTGAAGGGTTTCTTTAGTATCCGGGTATTTAGAAGAAAACGTCTGTACACGGTTACGTTCTAGAGTAGACTGAAGTCTCATTTATTGTTCGCCTGATTTCGGGCCATTTGGCTCGCTTGGCTCATCTAGGAACGCGCAGTATTGAAATCTGTGCGAATGATCAATGTTTTTTACTTACAGGTATATAACACTCTTGAAGATGGCTGGAGAGATATTCGATCCGCCATTGGTAGCACCGCAACCGCTGCACTTGGCACGGTGCCCCCGGATCAGAGAAACGACTGGTATGACGGCGAATGTGAGCAGTTAGTGGAAGAGAAGAATGCAGCATGGGCGAGATTGCTGCAACACCGCACGAGGGCGAACGAGGCGCGATACAAACGGGCGCGGAACAGACAAAACTCGATTTTCCGGAGGAAAAAGCGCCAGCAGGAAGATCGAGACCGTGAAGAAACGGAGTAACTGTACAGCGCTAATAACACACGAAAGTTCTATGAGAAGTTCAACCGTTCACGTAAGGGCCACGTGCCACAGCCCGATATGTGTAAGGACATAAACGGGAACCTTCTTACGAACGAGCGTGAGGTGATCCAAAGTTGGCGGCAGCACTGCGAAGAACACCTGAATGGCGATGTGGCAGACGAAGATGGCGGTATGGTGATGGACCTGGGAGAACGCGCGCAGGACATAATTCTACCGGCTCCGGATCTCCAGGAAATCCAGGAGGAGATCGGCCGGCTCAAGAACAACAAAGCCCTGGGGTTGACCAACTACCAGGAGAGCTATTTAAACACGGTGGTGAGGCACTGGCTAGAGCGCTGCACTGGGTCATTACCAAGATTTGGGAGGAGGAAGTTTTACCGCAGGAGTGGATGGAAGGTGTCGTGTGTCCCATCTACAAAAAGGGCGATAAGCTGGATTGCAGCAACTACCGCGCAATCACATTGCTGAACGCCGCCTACAAGGTACTCTCCCAAATTTTATGCCGTCGACTAGCACCAACTGCAAGGGAGTTCGTGGGGCAGTACCAGGCGGGTTTTATGGGCGAACGCTCAACCACGGACCAGGTGTTTGCCATTCGCCAAGTACTGCAGAAATGCCGCGAATACAACGTGCCCACACATCATCTATTCATCGACTTCAAAGCCGCATATGATACAATCGATCGGGACCAGCTATGGCAGCTAATGCACGAACACGGTTTTCCGGATAAACTGACACGGTTGATCAAAGCGACGATGGATCGGGTGATGTGCGTAGTTCGAGTTTCAGGGGCATTCTCGAGTCCCTTCGAAACCCGCAGAGGGTTACGGCAAGGTGATGGTCTTTCGTGTTTGCTATTCAACATCGCTTTGGAAGGTGTAATACGAAGAGCAGGGATTAACACGAGTGGTACAATTTTCAATAAGTCCGTCCAGCTATTTGGTTTCGCCGACGACATTGATATTATGGCACGTAACTTTGAGAAGAAGAAGGAAGCCTACATCAGACTGAAGAGGGAAGCCAAGCGGATCGGACTAGTCATCAACACGTCGAAGACGAAACACGCGGAACAGACAAAACTCGATTTTCCGGAGGAAAAAGCGCCAGCAGGAAGATCGAGACCGTGAAGAAACGGAGTAACTGTACAGCGCTAATAACACACGAAAGTTCTATGAGAAGTTCAACCGTTCACGTAAGGGCCACGTGCCACAGCCCGATATGTGTAAGGACATAAACGGGAACCTTCTTACGAACGAGCGTGAGGTGATCCAAAGTTGGCGGCAGCACTGCGAAGAACACCTGAATGGCGATGTGGCAGACGAAGATGGCGGTATGGTGATGGACCTGGGAGAACGCGCGCAGGACATAATTCTACCGGCTCCGGATCTCCAGGAAATCCAGGAGGAGATTGGCCGGCTCAAGAACAACAAAGCCCCTGGGGTTGACCAACTACCAGGAGAGCTATTTAAACACGGTGGTGAGGCACTGGCTAGAGCGCTGCACTGGGTCATTACCAAGATTTGGGAGGAGGAAGTTTTACCGCAGGAGTGGATGGAAGGTGTCGTGTGTCCCATCTACAAAAAGGGCGATAAGCTGGATTGCAGCAACTACCGCGCAATCACATTGCTGAACGCCGCCTACAAGGTACTCTCCCAAATTTTATGCCGTCGACTAGCACCAACTGCAAGGGAGTTCGTGGGGCAGTACCAGGCGGGTTTTATGGGCGAACGCTCAACCACGGACCAGGTGTTTGCCATTCGCCAAGTACTGCAGAAATGCCGCGAATACAACGTGCCCACACATCATCTATTCATCGACTTCAAAGCCGCATATGATACAATCGATCGGGACCAGCTATGGCAGCTAATGCACGAACACGGTTTTCCGGATAAACTGACACGGTTGATCAAAGCGACGATGGATCGGGTGATGTGCGTAGTTCGAGTTTCAGGGGCATTCTCGAGTCCCTTCGAAACCCGCAGAGGGTTACGGCAAGGTGATGGTCTTTCGTGTTTGCTATTCAACATCGCTTTGGAAGGTGTAATACGAAGAGCAGGGATTAACACGAGTGGTACAATTTTCAATAAGTCCGTCCAGCTATTTGGTTTCGCCGACGACATTGATATTATGGCACGTAACTTTGAGAAGAAGAAGGAAGCCTACATCAGACTGAAGAGGGAAGCCAAGCGGATCGGACTAGTCATCAACACGTCGAAGACGAAGTACATGATAGGAAGAGGTTCAAGAGAAGACAATGTGAGCCACCCACCGCGAGTTGGCATCGGTGGTGACGAAATCGAGGTGGTAGAAGAATTTGTGTACTTGGGCTCACTGGTGACTGCCGAAAATGACACCAGCAGAGAAATTCGGAGACGCATAGTGGCTGGAAATCGTACGTACTTTGGACTCCGCAAGACGCTCCGATCGAATAGAGTTCGCCGCCGTACCAAACTGACAATCTACAAAACGCTAATTAGACCGGTAGTTCTCTACGGACACGAGACCTGGACGATGCTCGTGGAGGACCAACGCGCACTTGGAGTTTTCGACAGGAAAGTGCTGCGTACCATCTATGGTGGGGTGCAGATGGCGGACGGTACGTGGAGGAGGCGAATGAACCACGAATTGCATCAGCTGTTGGGAGAACCATCCATCGTTCACACCGCGAAAATCGGACGACTGCGATGGGCCGGGCACGTAGCCAGAATGTCGGACAGTAACCCGGTGAAAATGGTTCTCGACAACGATCCGACGGGCACAAGAAGGCGAGGTGCGCAGCGGGCAAGGTGGATCGATCAGGTGGAAGATGACTTGCGGACCCTCCGTAGACTGCGTGGTTGGCGACGTGTAGCCATGGACCGAGCCGAATGGAGAAGACTCTTATATACCGCACAGGCCACTTCCGCCTTAGTCTGAATAAATAAATAATCCTAAAGTTCCGCTAGCAATTCCTTCATAAGTTGCGTCGGCAAATCCTCCGGAAGTTCCGCCAACAATTCCTCCAGAAATTCCGCCTGCAATTCCTCCGGAAGTTCCACCAGGTATTCATCCGAAAGATGCTCCAGCAATTCATCCAGAAGTTGCGCCAGGAATTCCTCCGGAAGTTGCGCCTCTGGAAGTCCTGCTACGAATTCCTTCGGAAGTTCCGCCAGGGATCCCTCCGGAAGTTCCGCCTGTAATTCCTCCGGAAGTTCCGTCAGCAATTCCTCCCGATATTCCGCCAGCAATTTCTACGCAAGTTCGGCCAGCAATTTCTTCGAATGTTCAGCCAGTAATTTTTGCGGTCAGTAGCTCCTCTAAAAGTTTTGCCAGGAGCTCCTGCAGAAGTTCCGCCAGCAATTCCTCCGCAAATATCGTCAGCAATTCACCCGGAATTTCCGCCAGCAATTCATCTGGAAGATCAGCCAGCAATTTTTGTGGAAGTTCCATCAGAAATTCCTCCAGAAGATCCGCCAGGAATTACTCCAGAAGTTCCGCCAGCAATTCCGTCACCAAAAAATTCCCCAAAAAGTTACGCCAGCAATTCCTCGAAAAGTTTCGCTACCAATTCCTCCTGAAGTTCCGCTAGCAATTCTTCTGGTAGTTCCACCAGAAATTACTCTGGAAGTTCCGCCTGCAATTACTGCAGAAGGTCTGCCAGCAGTTCGTATGGAAGTTCCACCAGGAATTCCTCCAGAAGTTCCGCCAGCAATACCCCCGCAAGTTCCACCAGGAATTCATTGGGAAGTGCTGCCAGCAATTCTTACGGGTGTTCTGCCAGGAATTCCACTGGAAGTTCCAACTACAACTCCTTAAAAAGTTCCGCCAGAAATTCCGCTAGCAATTTCCCTGGAAGATCCGCCACTAGTTCCTCTGGAAGTTTCGCCAGCAATTCCTCCAACAGTTCCGTCAACAATTCCTTCGCAAGTTCCGCCAGCTATTTCTTTGAAAATTGTGCCAGCAATTCCTCCATTCCTCAAAAAGCAACGAATTCCTACAGAAGTTCCGCTAGCAATTTCCCTGGAAGATCCGCCAGCAGTTCCTCTGGAAGTTTCGCCAGCATTTCCTCCAGAAGTTTCGCCAGCAGTTCTTCAAAAAGTTTCGCCAGCAATTCCTCAAAAAGTTCTGTCAGGACTTTCTCCATAAGTTCCGTCAGCAGTTCCTACGGTAGTTCCACCGGCAACTCCTCCGGAAGTTCCGCCAACAATTTCTACGCAAGTTCGGCCTTTATTTTTTTCGAATGTTCAGTCAGCAATTTATATGGAAGATCTGCCATCAATTGCTCCAGAAGTTCCGCCAGCAACACCCCCCGGATGCTACGCCAGCAAATCCTCCGGAAGCTTTGCCAGTCTTCTTCTTCTTATTGGCATTACATCCCCACACTGGGACAGAGCCGCCTCGCAGCTTAATGTTCATTAAGCACTTCCACAGTTATTAACTGCAAGGTTTCTAAGCCAAGTTACCATTTTTGGATTCGTATATCATGAGGCTAACACGATGACACTTTTATGCCCAGGGAAGTCGAGACAATTTCCAATCCAAAAATTGCCTAGACCAGCACCGGGAATCGAACCCAGCCACCCTCAGCATGGTCTTGCTTTGCAGCCGCGCGTCCTACCGCACGGCTAGGGAAGGCCCCGGCTAAGCTTTGCCAGTAATTCCTCTAAAAGTTTTGCCAGGAATTCCTACAGAAGTTCCGCCAGCAATCCGTCCGCAACTTTCATAAGCAATTCATTAAGAAGTTCTGCCGGCAATTCCTCAAAAAGAACAGCCAGCAACTCCTCCCGAAATTCCGCCAGCAATTCATCTGAAAGTTCTGCCAGCAATTCCTATGGATGTTCCGCCAGGAATTCCTCCGGAATTTCCATCAACAACTCCTTAAAAAGTTCCGCTAGAATTTCCTCCAGGAGCTCCGCCAGGAATTCCTTCAATAGATCCACCAGCAATTCCTCAAAAAATTTCGCCACGAGTATCAGAAGTTTCGCCAGCAATTCTTCAAAAAGTTCCGTCAGGACTTTCTCCATAAATTCCGTCAGCAGTTCCTACAGTAGTTCCACCGGCAATTCCTCCGGAAGTTCTGCCAGCAATTCCTCAGGAGATTCCGCCAGCAATTTCTAGGCAAGTTCAGCCAGCAATTTCTTCGAATGTTCAGCCAGTAATTTATCCGGAAGTTCCACCACCAATTGCTCCAGGAGTTCCGCCAGCAACTCCCCCAGAAGATCCACCAGCATTCCTCAAAAAGTTTCGCAGCGAATTCCTACAGAAGTTCCGCTAGCAATTCCTCAAAACGTTCCACCAGCATTTTCTCCAGAAGTTTTGCCAGCATTTCCTCCAGAAGTTTCGCCAGCAATTCTTCCAAAAGTTTCGCCAACTTCCTCCGGAAGTTCTACCAACAATTCCTCAGGTAGTTCCACCAGCAATTCTCCCAGAAGTTTCGCCGGAAATTCCTCAGGAAGTTCCGCCAGCAATTTCTCCGGAAGTTCTTCCAGCAATTTCCACGAATATTTTACTAGAAATTCTTCCGGTAGTTTTTCCAGCAATTCCTCTGAAAGTTCCGCCAGGAATCCCTACGGAAGTTCCACCAGGGAACCTCCGGAAGTTTCGCCTGCAATTCCTCCGGAAGTTCCGCCAGCAATTCCTCCGGAGATTCCGCCAGCAATTTCTACGCAAGTTCGGCCAGCAATTTCTTCGAATGTTCAGCCAGCAACTCCTCCCGATGTTCCGCCAGCAATTCCTCTGAAAGTTCTGCCAGCAATTCTTGTTCCGCATGTTCCGCCAGAAATTCAACCGGAAGTTCCAACAACAACTCCTTAAAAAGTTTCGCCTACATTTCCTCCAGAAGTTCCGCCAGGAATTTCCCTGGAAGATCCGCCAGCAGTTCCTCTAGAAGCTCCGCCAGCAATTCCTCCAATAGATCCGCCAGCAATTCCTTCGCGAGTTCCACCAGCTATATCTTTGAAAATTGTACCAGCAATTCCTACAGAAGTTCCACCAGCATTCCTCGAAAAGTTTCGCAACGAATTCCTACAGAAGTTCCGCCAGCAATTTCTCAAAACGTTCCGCCAGCATTTCCTCCAGAAGTTTCACCAGCATTCCTCAAAAAGTTTCGCAACGAATGCCTACAGAAGTTCCGCCAGCAATTTTTCAAAACGTTCCGCCAGCATTTTCTCCAGAAGTTTCACCTGCAATTCTTCAGAAAGTTTTGCCAGCAATTCCCCAAAAAGTTCTGTCAGGACTTCTTCTATAAGTTCCGTCAGCAGTTTCCAAGGTAGTTCCACCGGCAATTCCTCCGGAAGTTTCACCAGCAATTTCTACGCAAGTTCGGCCAGCAATTTCTTTGAATGTTCAAGGAATTTATATGGAAGTTCCACCACCAATTGCTCCAAAAGTTACGCCAGCAGCTCCCCCGGATGTTCCGCCAGCAAATCCTCCGGAAGCTCTGCCAGTAATTCCTCCGCCAGTTCCGCCAGAATTTCCTCCAGAAATTCCGCCAGCAATTCCTCCAATAGATCCACCAGCAATTCCTCAAAAAGTTTTGCCACGAATTCCTCCAGAAGTTCCGCCAGCAATTCCTCAAAAAGTTCCGCCAGCATTTCTTCCAGAAGTTTCGCCAGCAATTCTTCAAAAAGTTTCGCCAGCAATTCCTCAAAAAGTTTCGCCATGAATTCCACCAGAAGTTCCGCCAACAATTTCTTCGGAAGTTCTTCCAGCAATTCCTACCAATGTGCCACCAGGAATTATTCCGGAAGTGTCGCCAGCAATTCCTACGAATGTTCCGCAAAGAATTCCTCCGTAAGCTCCACCAGCAATTTCTCCGCAAGTTCCGCCAGCAATTCCTCTGGAAGTTCAGCCCGCAATTCTTACGGATACTCTGAAGTAGTGCGTAACGGTGTAAATCCGGTCATATCGCCAGGCTCGGTACAACACTGAAGCTGACAATATGACGTCCCTAACCCCGAATCCCAAGGTGTCAGGCGACCCGTGCTGAGGGAATGAATGGCCTGGGGGGTGAAACAATTAGCCAGGCAGTTAACGGAGCCTGTAATGCTGGGTAGACACTCTTCGTGTTGCATTACGGAGTAAGATCTACCACACTGTGCTCTAGTTCTTACTATTCTTGTTAATACTTATGAGTGATTGTCGGAAGAGTATGGAACGACGAGCTTTTAGATGACCCATTTTTTTGCTCTTTTTGGATGGAGTCAATGGAGTAAATTGTAAAAACGTAACTCAATCTTAGGCTGGTTTCGAAGCCGACGACATGAATCTTCAAGCTCCAGAGCGCTGATTAATTAGGAAAGAAGCGAATACGAATTTTGTGGATCTGCTGAACCCTCTGACTGATTAGAGCTCTGTATAAAGGTGAGATTCGGAAATGCCAAACGCAATGAAATCAGATATCTATACAAAAACGAATTCGGAACTCATAAGAAGAAGCAAAAATATGTTTGAACTTCAGTACCGATGCATGGTCAAAATCAGTATTATCGCACTTATTGTTGAGCCGAAACTGAGCCTTTGAGAGTTGGTATAAGCCATTTTTCGAAGGGTATAAATAGCGGTACCTTAATCTAAAGAGGTCTTACATTAAGCTTGAGAAATATATGAATAAAAAATGACTACTTCATTTCTTCTCAATAGAAATGGAGCAGAAAGACATGCACTAAACAAATGACACGGGTATACTACAAAAGTTCAATGCAATGGACAGTGGTTCATCCCGAACAAAAAAAAAAAAAAGCGCTTCCACAGTTATTAACTGCGAGGTTTCTAAGCCAAGTTACTAATGTATCTGATGAAACATTATCTGAATAGATTTATTTATGAGTGCACGACAGCAGTGAGCGCTGCGCGCAACACTGCTGTCAGTTTACCTAATCGCAATAAACAAGGCCAGAAGGCCTCTTCTAATCATCCACTCAACGGAGTCGGTTCGTTTATTTATTTCCCCTCACGAAAACCTCAGTTAGCAGGATTCTGTACGGCTAAGTTTATGCTGTTTAAAATAGTTACCATTTTTGCATTCGTATATCATGAGGTTAACACGATGATACTTTTATGCCCTGGGAAGTCGAGACAATTTCCAATCCGAAAATTGTCTAGACCGGCACCGGGAATCGAACCCAGCCACCCTCAGCATGGTCTTGCTTTGTAGCCGCGCGTCTTACCGCACGGCTAAGGAGGGCCCACAGCGGCAAGGGATACCGCGAACGATATTTTCAGGATCCCTGATCCAATCAAATCTTTGCCCACGTTTGATGGCAAGAAAAAACAGGCAACAGACTGGATCCAAACTGTCAAGAGGACTTTGGTCCGCTTTAAAAATTTGGTGTCTACGGACACGCTACAGGTATACGAACAGTGTATCATTAACAAAATTATTGGAGAAGCCAGAGACACACTCTGCTCCAACGGCAACCCTCAGACTTTAGATAAGGCTGCAACAGTGTTGTTGGGTAGCTTTGGTGATAAAAATACCATAGCCACATACCAGACACAAATCTGGAATATGAAGATGATGGACTCTCTTCATAACTATTACTAGAAAGCTAAAGAAATGATGGTGAACATCAAATCATTGAACATCAATCACGCAAAATACGCCACCCACTGGGAAGCGATTAATGAATTTATTGAGCAAGAATGCTTAGCCGCATTTATCAATGGTTTGCAAAAACCATACTTCGGATACGCGCAAACTGCGCAACCGAACGATTTAGAAACAGCATACGCATTCTTGTGCAGATTTCAGTGTGCAGAAACAACGAAGAAATTTACACACCAAAATAACATCCCGAGTCATAGTAGTAAGACTTTCAGCAAAACCTTTCCTAAGCAAGAGAATAGAAATAATAGCACACGATTCCAAAGACCGATGTCTGATAGGCAAAAAGTGAGCCCTATGGAAATTGACCCATCATTGCGTTCCAATCAGAACAGAGTTTATAATCACGATGCAGAACACGAAAGTTCGGAGGAACCAGAGAAAGAAAGCCACTCCGAAGACGAATTATTGGAATCGGATGTAAATTTTCAGATCCTCCTCCCTCCAGACACGCAGACGTGAACGCTATTAACGGTCTTCCATATGTCATTATAAAACTGCTTGGAAAAGATGCCAGAATTCTTGTAGTCAGTGGTTCAAACAAAAACTTCATTTCGCCAAGTTTTATTCCAAAAAAACAAACAACAAAATTGCAGAGCCTTAAATATTTCGAACAGTTAGCAGTATAGCAGATAAAAAATTTGTCCCAACTCTTTTTGACCTAAACCGAAAAAGCAACCTTCTACCTCCTTAAATTTCATACATTTTTCGATGGTATTCTTGGATACGAATCTTTATCTGATTTTGAGGCGCTGATCGACATGAATAATCATAAACTAATTCTCCCTCACAAAACTATAACCATGCTAATAAGGAAGTTGGGCCCCCCACAAATCACACTTACCGAAAACTCAGCAGAAATTATAAGGATTCCAGTCTCACAGCAGAATGGCAATGTCTACCTATCCGAAGATATTAAAATAAGCAACGCCGTAATTCCATCAGGCCTGTATCACGCTGAAAACGGCTTTGCGAAAGTTTTTATAAGAAACTAGCGAAAGATACCCAGCTTTGCCAGGGTGTTACGAATTTCATAATGAACTATTTGCAGCACCGCACTCTAGATCAATTTCCGTGCGATTGTTTTGTTTTCCTCAACAGCTAACCCAAAATTGTATTCTAATGATTTTTTATATTCCCCCGTTAAATTCACTATCTTTTTGTGTATACAAACCTTGCGGATCCCAAAACGAATCGATTAGGGAAAAAATCTTGCAAATCGGCCAACCCATTCGCCAGTTAAATCGTCAGGAAGGAAATCTTAACTTATTTTTATTATTATAGATTTCGGCGAATCTGTTACTTTTAACTGGACAAAGCCTGCAAAAACCTCAGGAGTGAATGATGTTGCTGAAATTAATAACTTTAATTCCAATCCAACCCACCAAACTTCTCGTATCCAACCCAGAATTAGAAAAACTTATTAGACTTCAGCATCTTAATCAAGAAGAGAGGCTTGCGCTCTTGAAAATCCTTTCCAAAAATTTCGGAATTTTCCACGAAGAATCTGAAAAATTGTCTTGCACTTCTGCAATTCACACCATATTAAGACCACGGACGATATTCCAGTCCATACAAAAACCTACAGGTACCCCCATATTCATAAAGCTGAAGTCGAGAAACAAATCAACGAAATGCTGGCAGATGGTATATCCAAAATTCCATTTCTCCTTGGACATCTCCAATAAAGAAACTTGATGCTAGTGGTAAGAAAAAAATGGCGTGTTGTAATAGACTACCGGAAATTAAATGAGAAGACCTCAAATCTGGGTTTCATCAAATAGAAGTGCACCCTAAAGACAGACAAAAAACCGCTTTTAGCACCGATAAAGGTCATTATGAGTTCATTCGCATGCCATTTGGACTTAAAAACGCGCCAGCTACTTTCCAGCGCGTGATGAATCATATATTCGGTAATCTAATCGGGAATTGTTGCCTGGTCTATCTAGATGACATTATCATATTCGGAAGCTCTTTACAACAACACCTTGATAAACTGAACAAAGTACTTCATAGACTTACTCAAGCCAATCTCAAAATCCAATTCGACAAGTGCGAGTTTCTTCAAAAAGAATGTGAATTCTTAGGTCATATAATAACCCAGGATGGCATCAAACCTAATCCCAATAAAATTGAGAAAATCATCAACTGGCCACTTCCAAAAACCACTACCCAGAAAAAAGGCTTTTTGGGACTACTTGGCTATTACAGAAAATTTATTCGCGATTTCGCTAAATTTACGAAACCGTTGACAAAGTGTTTGAAAAAGGACGTAAAAATCGTCCATAATGAAGAGTTTATTAGCTGCTTCAATGATTGCAAGCACTTACTGACAACAGATCCTATTCTAAAATATCCAGACTTTAACAAGAAATTTATTTTGGAAACGGATGCAAGTGACTTTGCATTGGGAGCTGTTTTGTCCCAAAAATTTGAAGATGGTAAAGAACACCCTATTGCTTACGCATCAAGGACACTGAATGATGCAGAATGCAATTATTCAGCTACCGAAAAAGAGTTATTAGCTATTGTTTGGGGAACAAAACATTTCAGACCCTATATCTTTGGAAACCACTTTGAAATCCGCACGGATCACAAACCACTTGTGTGGCTCCGGCAGAAAAATGATTTGAACAGGAGACTCCTTCATTGGAAGCTGGCTCTCGAAGAGTATGAATTCGATATCAAATATAAAAAGGGCACCCTCAACACGGACGCACTATTCCGCATGAACCCGGAAACAGAAGGAAACCAGGATGAAAAACCAGAGGTAAATGCAAATTCGGCTAATGATGACAGCGATAACATGACCCAACATTCCGCCGACACTGACGATAACGAATTCATTCCATCATCGCTAAGACCTTTGAACGAATTTCGGAACCAAATTATTCTGGAAAAAGCGAACGAAGACAGCCGAGAATCTCTTACCTTGTTTAAAAATTACCACAGAACTATGATGAAAAAAAAAACAATTTTAGCCCAGCGATATTGATAAACATTTTAAAAGAGTACGCTTCAACAAAATGCTCAACTGGACTCTATTGTAGCGAAGAGATATTAACAAGCCTGCAAGTTGTATACAAAAATTATTTTTCAAGAGCAAAATCATTTAAAATTTTTTGGACTCAGAAAAAACTAGAGGACATTACCGACGAATTAGAACAAGATCAAATTATTCGGACTCAACACAATAACAATCACAGAGGAATTAACGAAACCAAATCACACATTTCCCGCACATCCTACTTTTTCACAGGAATGAAAAGCAAGATTACGAAATTCATCAACATCTGTAAGCTTTGTCAAAAAGCTAAGTACGAAAGACATCCATATAAACAAAAGTTTAAACTGACTGCAACTCCTAAAAGACCGCTGGAAATTGTTCACAAGGATATTTTTATCATACACAACAAACATTACCTAACACTTTGTGACAAGTTTTCCAGATATGTTTGCCGATGGTGAACCCGTGGCTGTTAAGGTGGAGTTCGATGCGGACGAGTTGAATCCCCTGGAAGATATGGTCGTTGAATGCGAACCGGACGTGGATAAAATTCTGAAGGTGGAGGAAGTGGGTGTTGTTTCGGAAGTAATTGCGCTACCTAAGTTGGAGATTTTGGAAGTTAACACTGCGCAGAGAGAGGAGTAAAAGAGGAAAAGAGGAAGACGACACAACAGAAGACCTGGGCTGTGAAGACGCGGAATCAAACGAAGACGGCGAAGATGTATCTCAAGAAGAGCAGAAGACTGAGCAGACGGAGGAAGATAATAAACCAAGGAAGTTTTTGATACCGGGCGTGTTCGATGAAGTTCCTGTGGTTGGTTTTAGGTGCTGTGGCTGCAAGAATAAGTTTGATACTATAAAAGATTTGAAGGCGCACGCATTGACAGCACATTTCCACAAGAAGCTCCCTAAGGAGCAACTGGAGAAACGAATGCAGTGCGATATTTGCTATAGAGTTTTGCTTTGAAAAACCACAAAACAATAGACACAGTAAATTTTCGCTGCAAAGCCTGTGGAGACCTGTTCCGGAGTCGTCGAAGAGTGTGTCTCCATCACGAACGCATTCATGGCCGCAATCCTACAATTTCTGGCCCATCAAAAATTTGCTGTGGCTGTTCGGAGCGGTTCGAAACCGACGAACAACTTAAGGAACATTCTGTGACAGTTCATTTGCCGGAGAAACCTCCACCGGAGCCCACTCGACCCTTCATCTGCAATGTCTGCTATCGCAATTACCCCACGGATAGGCATCTGTACGGTCATCAGTCCCGAATGCTCAAAGCAACCAAGAACCATATGTGCGTCGAGTGTGGTTTAAGGTTCAAGCATCCTGGTCTGCTGCGGGATCACGAAATTACACACACGGGAGAGAGGGCGTTCAAGTGTTCAGAGTGTCCCGCGACATACAACAGTAAGGAGAGCTATCGTAAACACATCAAGCTCCATAGCGATCCGGCGAACAAGTACAAATGTGACATCACTCAGAAATAGAACAAACCCATAGTAGCATAAAAACAAATCTAATTTTATATTTACGTAACTTATACTAAGCGTAGTTTAAAAAGTAAACTATTCATAATTACAATTTAATCAACCACCAAATTCTGCGAAAATATTCTACCAGTGTATTTGCCACTCTGAAATTTTCTGAGGTCACATTTTCCGCCGTCTGCTCAGCATAAAATTATCATTTTTTATCCCGAATTTGTTCAGGCGCATTAATAACTACTGCGCAATCGACGATATGCAGAATTATCTCAGGATATACGCTGATACAGAAGACGAAAGTTAGAGGTAGGTTTTAAAGTTAATATTCCGAAAGCATATCGCTCATTAAATTTTGATTTTTGAAACGCATATCTTTCCGATTCCACATCTTTATATGGTGATATGGTGGGGCCCTCCTTAGCCGTGCGGTAAGACGCGCGGCTACAAAGCAAGACCATGCTCATGGTGGCTGGGTTCGATTCCCGGTGCCGGTCTAGATAATTTTCGGATTGGAAATTGTCTCGACTTCCCTGGGCATAAAAGTATTATCGTGTTAGCCTCATGATATACGAATGCAAAAATGGTAACTTGGCTTAGAAACCTCGCAGTTAATAACTGTGGAAGTGCTTAATGAACACTAAGCTGCGAGGCGGCTCTGTCCCAGTGTGGGGATGTAATGCCAATAAGAAGAAGAAGATATGGTGATATGAAACAATAAAGATGAATCAGCCTTTTAAACATGGAATGCGTCGAAGGTGAATTGAATCCCATAGTATCGTGAAATAGGGAACCAAACATTGATCGGTCTGCAGAGCACGGAACGGTCGCCAAGCTGGAGCCGATCGTTGAAAATAAATATGTTAGCTCGGTACGGCAGCTGGTGGTAACCTAGACCATACGATTGTCACCACGAACGCAAAAAAGTTACTCTAAAATGTCAGTTACAAACTTGATCCAAAACGATCTCGTTGAACAAATTCTCGATCTGTGTGAAAGTCGAGCAATAACTGCTCTGTCGTGTGCAACCTAAGACCGTCAGCTAGAGCCGTGGAGACATTTCGATTCTGGATCCCAGTAGAACATCATATGGAAGAGCCGAACAAAGGGAAGATCCATCAGATACAGAAGATTTTGGCCTGAAACTTCTACGGTAGAAGGCTGAATTTCAGCATGTATGTGTATAAATCAGGTGAGTTCATTTACAATCAATCAATACATATCATGTTTCAACATTTTTTTTTATTTCAGCAAGTTGGAACGTATTGCCCATCGCCGCCTTTGCAGATTATGTTAAAGGAACTGTCGCTATAATATGCTAAGTTGTAGCTATTTTTCTAACGTTCACAAAAATAAAAATGTTTAACAAAAGTGTTTTACTGCTTTGTTTTTGTTTTTAAACCGAACAATTTATTCTAAGCAAAACAAAATTAATTCTACGAATACTATATTCGATATCGCCACTTTATACTATTTCAATATAAATGGAAGTTATACTAATCGAGTATAATCAGCACAAATACGAAGCCGGGGTCAACCAGGCAAATAGCCAGTTAGAATGACTTCAAACCTATTTAGTATAGATTTTTCTCAGAGTGTATGTGGTTGCAGTTATCGGCATGCAAAAGGACTCAAAGAACACATAACTGCCGAGCACACCGCATAGCGTCCCCACAAGTGCCCACATTGTCCGGCGAGCTACGCGCGCACATCCGGTCTCAGTTCGCACTTGCTCAGCCACAGCGTACAGAAGCTTCATCGGTGTCCATTGTGCGGAAAGGAATTCAAGCGGTTCTCGGAGTGCAAACAGCATGTCAACTTTTTCCACCACAAGCTGAAGCCATTTCCGTGCTTCTTTTGTCCAAGGCAGTACCCGCGAAAAGACTATCGCAAACGGCACATGGTTAGTGCGCACGCGGAGGAGCTTCGTAATAATCCGCTTCCGCCGGTGGAGCTTTTCGGTAACCCCCGATGGAACGAACTCAAGGCGAACGCGGTTCCTCCGGTGCAAACGTTAAGTTCAACATAAAGTTGCGGATGCAGTCAGTAGTGACGCTAAGCACAATGTTCGTACTTGAAATCGTATTCCGGAAGGATGTGATTAGGTTTAAGTATTGTTGTTTGGTCGCTGATAGTTAAGTATAAGTCCATTGGAGAATGAAAGAGTGTTGCAATATAATTTTTATTTCAATATAATATCCATGCTACAATAGATCTAATAACTGGTCACAGTGGCATATCTGAACAAGAAGAGAAATAGGGGGAAAGACGGCTTTGGCAGCTTTTGTTCTATTTTTGGCAGGGGGGTTTTTGTCGACCGAATTTTATGAAATTTGGCCACAATATTCTTTGATATGCAAAGAATGTTTAGGCCAAATTTGAGCCTAGTCAGTCATAAAAAACCCCTCTGCCAATAATAGAACAAAACCTGCCAAAGCCGTCATACCCCCTATATTTTTATTTTTTATTTTTATTAGAAATAATTTTTATTTAGATAACACTTCCAATAAAAGTTTGTTTTGCAGAAGGTCATATCACTTCCAAAATGTAATTTCCCAATAAAATTGGCTTATTCTAATACACACACTCATCTAAAAAATATCAATCGATAATCTGCAGATTCATATCATTTCTAATAAAATTGGCCACCGTGTCAAGCACGACATTTTTTCAGCGGACTCGTTCATCAAAAAGGGCAACATCATGGCTACGTCCGAAATTTGGAAATTGGCCAACGCGGCCACAATGTGATTTTTGAGTCTCTCCCGGTGGTGGTGGCTCATTTCGTTCATGATGATGTCGCTAACCGGGCGGAACTGTGCCCAGTTCATGTAGGCGGCGGTGAGGGCACCGGCTGTACCTCCTATAGCGAGGCCCTTGCACAGTGTTCGATTTCGTCGATTTCACGATCAAAATTGAATAACTTTGAAACCGTTGGTTTTGGACGTTTGGTGTCTTCTACAAAGTTTTTAGGCATGAAAAGACGCATCTTTTGATGTAATGAAATTGATGATTAATCCACCTACAAGTGAGATACAAAATTTCATTTCGCCAATAACATGAATAGAGAATTAATTTCTTCAGAAGAGGTGTAGAGTTTAACATTGCGAGAAACTTCGTAGAACATTCCGAAGCTCTATCTACTAAAGGTATCGAAATATAAGCGTCATCCGAGGATGACCCCCTTAAAAACAGTTTTTTTAATTAAACTTTTCAACAAGATTTTTTACATTTTCATGATATTCTACAAAGTTATTCGGGTCAACAAAATACGCATTTTGATTACTGTAGAGAGTTTCTACCTTTTAAACTAAAAAAGTTATTTAAGTTTTTCTATTTTTTTTAGGCTAACTTTTACCTTAAGTAACTCCTTCCGGCGCAAAATGGCGCAGTTGGTTCAGATGGCATCTGAAAGTCCTGGCTTTCTGCTACAACTGACATGTGAAACCCCTTGTAGGCAAGAGTGGGTAAGGTATGTTACATTCAGAGGAAGTGTCCAATGTATTGGAGTTCGAAACACTCGATTTCACGATCAAAACTGAATTACTTTTAAACCTTATAACTATCTCTCTCTATCGGCAAGGATGCCTACAGCATCCATTAACTCTCGCGTATTGATTGGCATTTTAGTCCTCAATAGTGCGCCTTGTACAAAGACGTTTCGTTTTCAATATATTACGAAACTTTAATTCAATTCAGGATCCCTACCTCCTGGAACGATGCTTTGATCTGATTGAAGCGTCAATTTTAAATTGGTAACTGACGGTTGGAAATGTGCAAAGCGATCGAAAATTTATTATGGATTATTTGTCATCATTTTATCAGCTTGTATAACCAACTGATAAGAGATTCTCGGAAGCAATGTAATAACGTTGTCAGATTGAAGATACTCGATAAGCGCTACCAATAGACTAGATTTGCATTTTCATATTTTTCCTTTCTTGTACAACAAAGACTTGAACCGTTTGTTTGAGAAACATTTTTGGCCAAAGTCTTACTGGCTGATTCACTGCTCCCCGGCAGTTAAGATTTGTCGGGCCACGTCCATGCGAATGCTGGGGTAGGGGAAGGAGTTGGACAACTACCTAAGAAAGATGCACACTCAAGAAAAAAATGATCATTTGATTCATGTGCTCGGCCTTAACTTAACGCAACAATCATTTAAAATGCACTAAGCATGTTATGTTTCGTTAACGCCAATGCAATAACGATACGTGATCGTGCAACAGGTACCATCAAATATAATGTTGTATTACGTGCTTGAGTGCAGCATTACATTTGTTTCTGTGTACTTCCTTTAGTATATTACAGAGCGTTAATGAGTGGATGATTAAATTTGTTATGACTAAATCATTCAACTTTATGATTGAAGATTATGATTAATGATTTATTCATTTTCGACAATGATGAATGACTATGCTTAACGAATAAATTAATTTTTGACAATGATCAACGATTATGATTAATGAATAAAACGTTTAAAGTATGAATAACGATTACCGATCGTGATTAAATGTTGAGACAATATGTGTATGATTAATGATTAATGACTATGGATAATCAAATTAAATGATTTGCAAAATGATCAATAATCTAGTAACCTATCTACCAAATTGTGTCATTAAAAGGTATAAAAATTGTATGAATATGATTAAAGATTAATGAATAAAAGCGATGAATGCAATGATAAAAATTAATGATTGATGAATAAACTCAAAACATTAGTGATTAATGATTAAATGTAAAATTCTATGATTAACGATTAGTGATTAATGATTGAATCGTATTTTTTGTACGATTATGATTAATGAATAATGATTAAATAACACATTATGTATTAATCATGACTAAATCTATGATTAATCACTAATGCTCTGGGTGAAAGTAATATAGTGTAAACTTTAAATTATAAAAACTTGAACACTATAAATGAAAATAAGAAGTTGGCCAAATTACCCCGACGCCCCCTCTCCACGTCAATTTTTTTTGCACTGTTTCTGAGAATCTCGTATCGATTGCGTTAAAAGATATTTTGACGTTTTGCCTTTCTCGTATACTAAGTATACGGTAAAGGCTATATGATCGCTCAAAAAACCAACTTTTTATAGAAGGCCCGGAGACCCATAGTGTTATATACCGATCGACTCAGCTCTACGAATTGAGGTGATGTCTGTGTGTGTGTGTATGTCACTCATTTTTCAGGTACTTATCCTTAACCGATTTACTCGCAACAAGTTGCATTTGACACAGAATACTGTCCCATTGTTTCCTATTGAATCGGACTAGATTGGACTATGGGCCAGTTCGGACTATGGGCTCAAGAGTAATGGCCAAAATACTATTTTTATAATGCACGAGAAAGGCACCATCACCGCTAGGTGGATTAATCTGGGTTTTTATTGCGTTCGTTGCTGATAATGATAAATAAGCGACAACACATTTTTGATTGCTATGCATCATCTCTTACCGTCAGTTACTAGTTTAAAGTTGAAGCTTTAGGAAGACAACGTTCCAGGAGGTAGGAATATTCTAATATCCTGTATTGAATTAAAGTTTCATAATGTATTTAAACCGAAAGGTCTTTGTAGACGGTGCACTATTGAGGACCAAAATGTCAATCAGTACACGAGAGTTGATGAAAGCTGTATGTACCCTCGCCGACAAGGAGAGCATGAAAGTCTTAATGGAGGAGTCCAGTTCCGTTACATCCTCGGTAGCTGCTAATTTTCGTGTAGCCGCAAATATAGGGCCCTCTACATTGATTGAAGGTGCAGCCAATGCCTCGTCGTCCTCCGCCAAGAACAGCTCTACACAGTTACACTCGGCTAGCGACATCATCATGAATATGAGTTACCTTGACCAGGAGACGCTTAAAACTCGCATTATAGCTGAGTTGACCGATTTCCCAATTTCGAACGAAGGCGAACTGTTGCCTTTATTGAGCAAAACTGGGAAAAAAGGTGCTATGCTAGACGTGGTGGCCAATTTTCTTAGAACTGAAAAGCATATGCAGATTCTCTAGATTGGTGCGTGTAGGGGTAAAGGTGGTAAACGAACAGTTATCCATACAATTTAGATTGTATTATCAATTCAGTAGAAAACCGAATCAGCCGCCAGCGAGGTTAACGCATGGATTGTGAGAAAAATCCATCTTCGCTAATCGCCCATTTAGGTTTTCTACTGAATTGAAAATAATACAAGTATACCTCGATATCGAAGCATAAAAATTTGAAAGAATTTTTTTTAAGTTTTCAGTTATTGAAGTGTAACAAAAAAAATTATAAAACCAACCGTGTAGTGATATTTTACTTACTTATGGATCCTGTACACCTCCGGTGGTGCAAAGGGCCGACTTGAAAGATCTCCATCCTGAGCGTTGCCCGGCTATCGCTTCGTATTTTGGTGCGTTCACTTATCTGCCTGTTTTTCCAGATATTTCTTAAACTCGCAAAGGCAGCCTTTGCTTTCTTGATCCGTGCGCCTATGTCACTCTTGGTACCGCCGTCTGACGCCATTTGGCTACCAAGATATTGGAAGCTTTCAACTTTCTCCACTGGTTGCCCGGCTACTGTGAAACTGGAAGGAGTCACCGTGTTTACATCCAACGATTTGGTTTTGTTGACGTTGATGACTAAACCTGCCGAGGAGGAGCGCTCGGCAAGGTCGTTGAGCTTACTCTGCATATCAGAGCGCCGTTGCGCGAGGAGTGCAACATCATCCGCCAATTCGAAGTCATTTAGGTGCTCCATGGTTATAGGCTGCCATAACAGCCCGCGGTTTGGTTCACGGTCAATCGCATCTACCAGAATCTCATCGATTACGATGAGGAACAGTAACGGTGATAGAATACATCCTTGCCTCACACCAGCTACGACCCGGATAGGATCGGACAGGACCCCATTGTGCAGCACTCTACACGAAAAGGCCTCGTACTGTGCTTCGATGAGGCCGATGATTTTCTCAGGAACCCCCTTGCGTCTCAGGGCACCCACATATTCTCGTGATTGAGACTTTCGAAAGCTTTTTCGTAGTCAATGAAGTAAAGGGACTCTTGGAATTCGTTGACCTGCTCCAGAATGATGCGGAGCGTGAGAATATAGTCCACACAGGACGGCACGGAATCCGGCTTGCAGCCGCCGGAGAGTCGCATCGATCTTCTCCTGAATCCGGGCTAGGATAATTCTCGCTTAACTTTTCAAAACGACCTAAGTAACATTTTTTCATGAATTAATTTGAATACAGCAATCAATAGCTTTCGTTTTGTTCTGTTAATTGCGGTATTCAAACTAAATCATGAAAAAATGTTACTTAGGTCCTTTTGAAAAGTTAAGCGAGAATTGTGCGATGTTAAGCCACCCGGAGACAGCCCTGGATTAGAAATGATCGTTGCTGCTGCTACAGCTGACCAGCTGTTTGATGGTCGATGGCAAGGGCTCTAGCTGGATTTTCGCACTACTTTCGCTGTAAACGACCATACCTACCTATGTGGATCATCAAGAACGATCACCTTCGGCCGGCGTGAAATATGAGTTGCAGATAGCAAAAGCCGAGAGTAGAGAACCATCGACTGTGAGAACCATCGAGATGGATTGGAGATGCTGCGGACCAGAGAGGGAGATACATGTCCATCGGTCAACAGATGACCAGCGTTTCGGTGGGAGAAAGTTAGTTGGTTTATCATTAAAAGTTGTAAAATAAAGTAGTTTGTTCTAACTGTGGTAGTTTAAAGCAAATCGGAGTGTTATGTGTTCAAATTAAGAAATCTACCGAACAAGAATTGAATACTCTACCGTCGTTCCCCAAAGGCCAGGAAACAATTGCTCCAGTATTCCAACCAGTTGGAAGTCAGCAAGGAAAGAGTCCCACTAGCTGATATCGAAGGAGGTAAGCTGACTGCCCAACAATAATTTGCCCAACAAGAACTTTGAGAAAGGTACACAGCAACAAAATGCCTCGCCAGTTATCGCATACAGTCAGGTCACCCTTTTGGGCACCTTCACTAAGATACCTTGCATCCAGTCGACCGGGAAAGTTGCGGTGTCCCAGATATTACGAAATAAATGATGCAGTAGTTGAGCGGATGTCATGGGGTCAGCTTTGAGCATCTCGGCTGATATGCGATCGACCCCTTGGGCTTTATTCGATTTCATGCTTTGGATGGCTGTTTGAATCTCTAGCAGTGATGGAGCTTCGGTATTGACGCGTGTTATACGTCGGATCCTAGGCAGATCATGCCGAGGTGGTGATGGCCTGGCTGGCACTTGAAAAAGTTGATCGATGTGCTCGAACCAGCGTTTCAGCTGGTCAGTTGGGTCGGTCAATAACTGATCATTCGCGTCTTTCACAGGCATCGTTGCATTCATCTTCGCCCCGCTTAAGCGTCGTGAGATATCGTAGAGGAGGCGAATGCCCCCGGTTGCGGCAGCTCTCTCTTCTTCGTCGGCCAGAGAGTCTGCCCACGCTTGCTTGTCCCGTCGACATGAGCGTTTTACTTCCTTCTCAAGAGCCGCGTATCGTTGACGGGCTAAGACTTTGGCTCCTCTGGTTTTTGATCGCTCTATCGCGGCTTTGGCTTCTCTTCCTCCAGGTCTCATCGGTGATCCATTGGCATTCTTGATGGCGGTCCATTGGTCTTCCACGCTGCCACCTTCCGGAATATCTGCAGCACGCGTCTCCAGTTCTTCAACGAAGGACCGTTTCACCGTGATGTAGAGATCAGTACAACAATATAAAAAAAATAGATTGGAATAACTACATATAAATTCAGATTTTTAAGTTATTAGTTAATTGGGGAATAATAATGAAAAAGCGTGATATGCGCGAAAAGAAAAAAAAAAAAATTCTGTCTATATTATTATGTTCGAAAAGTTATTAGAGTTTTACTCCAAGAGAGAGAGCCCAGAGAAACAAAGGCATTTGAGCGGAGCGAGAAATTCGCTTTACTTGATCATAGAGGTAGAAGAAGGTAGCTCAGTTTTGTGACGATAGTTATATACGCTAGGAGAGGAATGAATTCTGTCATCAAAAGAAAAAAGTAGAATCATGAAAAAAAAAATCACAGCGAGATATGGGATGCAGCTCTCAAAATAATTTTCATAATTTCAAAATGATATTAATTTACAAAAAATTTATACCATGAGGTTAAAATTTTGATAATGGATGCAATTTATGTTCAGTGTATTATTGGAGCTTTCACTAAATCGAGTTATCCTCGGCTCACGAGCATTGCTGACAACCTAAATGTCAAATGTGTATTTTCCTGTTTTCTTGATTCCACATGTCTTGTTGTTTGAAAAAGTTCGATGTAGAGATGTCGTAAAATCCTGATTAATCGATTAGTAACAAATCGATTACTCTCGATCTCTCTCGATTATTGAATCGATTAATCGTTAGGTAATGAAATGATCGATTCAAAATTAATCGATTATTACAACGATTAATCGATTAATCGAAGTAATCGATTAATTTACGACATCTCTAGTTCGATGAATAAACACACGTTTTTATAAGTTTCAAATCCAAACCCGCTTTTTCCTATCCGAAATCTAGTTCCGTCCTTAGTTTATGGGCCTAGGATCGTTTCCGAGTCGCGAAACGGTCGTATCAAGTGGATTCCGGTCGTAGTGTCGCGAAAATAGTGAAAATGGGGGAACACGAGAAAGAGGAGTTCTACCGCGTTGCGCTGTTCGACGGGGTGAATTTTCCGGCGTGGAAGTTTCGGATGCTCACGCTGCTGGATGAGCACGATCTAGTGGAGTGCGTGGAGACCAAAATAGATGTTTTTCCGGAACTCAAAGTCGAAACAGGGGAAGCGGCAGCAGTGGTTCAGAAGAAGGAAAAGGCTTTAGAAAAGCGGCAGAAGATAGATAAAAAGTGTTAAACGATAATTGTGTCGCGGATCCATGATGATCAATAGGAACATTTGCAGGGACGGACAACCCCAAAGGAAATGTGGGATTCGTTAGTGAAAATATTTGAGCGAAAAAGTGTTGCAAAACGGCTGCATTTGAATCGTCAGCTACATGAGCTGAGATACATGGGTGGTAGTCTGCAAGAACATTTTGTGCAATTTGATCGTTTGATTCGACTTTTCCGTAGTGCCCGTGGTGTGATGGATGACATTGACGTAGTGTGTCGGTTGCTTCTTTCGTTGGGCTCGGAATACGATGCAGTACCCAAGTAACAATTTCCATGCTTCTTGGATTTATTTAATTCTTATAGCGGATTTATAATAGTAATCACCATAACCAGCTGCTTAGTTTTATTGTCACTCTTATTGCTATCAATAAACCTCCTATAAATATGCTGAAAAGGCTTCAAACGTCAAACGCCTATTGACTTTATGAGCAGCTCTGCGGTTATGATGAAGAGCGTAATAAATCCTATTTTCAAAGCTCGAATAAAGCCACAATTTATGGTCGTAATGTGGTCAAATGAATAACCCTAATAAGAATATTTGCATTGCAAAGAGTTTATAACGGTGTTTAATAAGAGCAACATTTTTCTGATCGAATTCTCTGATGGCCATATTGGAAACGGAGAAGCATTTTCAAGTCAGTGAAATTTTTCACTGAAATTCATAATTAGACGATGTTTTCATCGCGTGAAATACTTTTTTGGTAATTGATTTTCGCTACAAATATATTGAGGTAGATTATCGACAAAATCAGCGGTGATTTATGATCATGCTGTTATAATTATTTTACATTTTTTGCCCAGAACTACATCATTTTGAGGGCGCATGATGTTCAATCTTATTTTTTCACTAGCTTTTACAATGAAACCGAACGCGCACCTCATTTCAATGAAAGTATTTTGAAAAACAATCCTGAAAAAAATATTTTGCAGTCGTGCTCATCATGATTTTTATCTACAATTCATTTTGTTATTGGCGATTAAAGGTTGCATGAAGAAAAAGAAGTCGAAGGATGATATTAGAAAAATATTGCACGGGGAAGCATACGGAAATTTTTTTAAAACTCTTCTCAAAAATTCTAGAAGCGATTTAATTAAAAACGGAAAGCATTACGGAGTTGGACTTTTCTTATACTGTGTATTAGATATGATATCATAAAATAAAATTTGAAATCGAAAAATTGCGTTCATTTTGCAGTAGAAGGATAGTCCAACCCCGTACTGCTAACCGTTTTTAATTAAATTGCTCCTAGAATTTTTGAGAAGAGTTTTAAAAAACTTCCCGTATGCTTCCCCATGCAATATTTTTCAAATATCATCCTTCGACTTCTTCTTCTTCATGCAACCTTTAATCGTCAATTATTTTTCTGCAGAGTTTTGTTTCTCTTTTTTCAAAGCAACATTTTTGACAGCTGCCGCAGCCAAATTCCTTTTTTTGCGGGTGGTTTGAAAAGGGTTCCTAAATACTTTTATAACAGGTTTATAGTATAGATAGTGGAATATATAGATGAGCGAAGATAAATCCTCTGTCTCCAAACGAACTGTCAAACGTGTCTCCAAACGAGCATGACGTCACGATTTCAATGGAAACGTTAAGGGCTGTGACGTCATATGCGCGTGTGCACGGGCAAAAAAATCGACTCAGCCATGCTTTCGCTCATCTATAGATTCTACTATCTATAGTTTATAGTGGTTATCTAGAGAGGGCCACTTGGCCATATCTTACTCTTATAGTGGTCATCAGAAGGTTGCCGTTTAATAGTTAGTTTTATTGTTAGATCTTATAATTTGATCCTGAAAACCATTCCTAGAGCGGAATAAAACTTGAAATGTTACTTGGGTAGTCACATCAATTGAGTCGCAACCGGAAGAACAGCTAACAATGGATTTTGTGAAGAGCAGGCTTCTTGATGAAGAAATAAAGAGAAGAAGCACAGTGTCTGGTACAAATTCAACAAGAAGTGAATCGACCGCGTTTGCCGGTACGGGCAACAAGCAAACGAAGAAAAAAAAATCTTTAAATGCTTTGGTTGCCAAAAGGAAGGGCACAAACTGGCTGAATGCCCTGAGAAGAAAAAGAATAACAATGTGAGATCATTTACCAAATCGTCATTTACCAAATAATAAAAAGCGGTAGCCATATGACCACCATGCCCGTTATCGAGGTACGTTGGCATGCAATTGCGATAAACTTGGGATACCTGAGAATGTCCTTGAGGGATCAGAAGGACATTTGGGGTCGATGTGTGCAATGTACCTTAAGAAATTCTAATTAATTAGATTAAAATTATTTTTATCGAGGTACGTTGGCATGCCATGCAATTGCGACAAACTTGGGATACCTGAGCATGTCCTTTAGGGATCAGAAGGACATTTGGGGTCGATTTGTGCAATGTACCTAAAGAAATTCGAATTAATTGGATTTAATCTGGAATAATTGACTTTTTATTAAATAATTTGATTAAAATTATTTTTATCGAGGTACGTTGGCATGCCATGCAATTGCGACAAACTTGGGATACCTGAGAATGTCTCTGAGGGATCAGAAAGACATTTGGGATCGATGTGTGCAATGTACCTTAAGAAATTCGAATTCATTGGATTTAATCTGGAATAATTGACTTTTTATTAAATAATTTGATTAAAATTATTTTTTTCGAGGTACGTTGGCATGCCATGCAATTGCGACAAACTTGGGATACCTGAGCATGTCCTTTAGGGATCAGAAGGACATTTGGAGTTGATTTGTGCAATGTACCTAAAGAAATTCGAATTAATTGGATTTAATCTGGAATAATTGACTTTTTATTAAATAATTTGATTAAAAATAATTTTATCGAGGTTCGTTGGCATGCCATGCAATTGCGACAAACTTGGGATACCTGAGAATGTCCTTGAAGGATCAGAAGGACATTTGGGGTCGATGTGTGCAATGTACCTAAAGAAATTCGAATTCATTGGATTTAATCTGGAATAATTGACTTTTTATTAAATAATTTGATTAAAATTATTTTTATCGAGGTACGTTGGCATGCCATGCAATTGCGACAAACTTGGAATACCTGAGAATGTCCTTGAAGGATCAGAAGGACATTTGGGGTCGATTTGTGCAATGTACCTAAAGAAATTCGAATTAATTGGATTTAATCTGGAATAATTGACTTTTTATTAAATAATTTGATTAAAATTATTTTTATCGAGGTACGTTGGCATGCCATGCAATTGCGACAAACTTGGGATACCTGAGCATGTCCTTTAGGGATCAGAAGGACATTTGGGGTCGATTTGTGCAATGTACCTTAAGAAATTCGAATTAATTGGATTTAATCTGGAATAATTGACTTTTTATTAAATAATTTGATTCAAATTATTTTTATCGAGGTACGTTGGCATGCCATGCAATTGCGACAAACTTGGGATACCTGAGAATGTCCTTGAAGGATCAGAAGGACATTTGGGGTCGATGTGTGCAATGTACCTAAAGAAATTCGAATTAATTGGATTTAATCTGGAATAATTGACTTTTTATTAAATAATTTGATTGAAATTATTTTTATCGAGGTACGTTGGCATGCCATGCAATTGCGACAAACTTGGGATACCTGAGCATGTCCTTTAGGGATCAGAAGGACATTTGGGGTTGATTTGTGCAATGTACCTAAAGAAATTCGAATTAATTGGATTTAATCTGGAATAATTGACTTTTTATTAAATAATTTGATTAAAATTATTTTTATCGAGGTACGTTGGCATGCCATGCAATTGCGACAAACTTGGGATACCTGAGAATGTCTCTGAGGGATCAGAAGGACATTTGGGGTCGATGTGTGCAATGTACCTTAAGAAATTCGAATTCATTGGATTTAATCTGGAATAATTGACTTTTTATTAAATAATTTGATTAAAATTATTTTTATCGAGGTACGTTGGCATGCCATGCAATTGCGACAAACTTGGGATACCTGAGCATGTCCTTTAGGGATCAGAAGGACATTTGGGGTCGATTTGTGCAATGTACCTAAAGAAATTCGAATTAATTGGATTTAATCTGGAATAATTGACTTTTTATTAAATAATTTGATTAAAATTATTTTTATCGAGGTACGTTGGCATGCCATGCAATTGCGACAAACTTGGGATACCTGAGAATGTCCTTGAAGGATCAGAAGGACATTTGGGGTCGATTTGTGCAATGTACCTAATTGATATGCATTTTTGAACTATATATGTATATCTCATCGGTTTTTAATTTAATTTTGAATTAAAAATTGTTGGAAATGCATTTTATACAATATCCGCTTTTTCTGTATATTGCCTACTTTAGGCGTTAGCTCTTATTTATGTTTTGGTGTGTATTTAGGAGTTTTCTAATGCATTTATATGATTTTTGGCCCGAAATCACGCTTTTTAGTATAAAACTGCCATTATTCAACTTAAGTACAGGCATACCTCGATAGTACGTACACCTCCGTAATTTTAGTGTACGTACTATCGAAGCGTACGTACTATCGAAGCAAAAAAATATCGAACAAAAAAAATTTTTTTTTGCCTTTCTATTTATTTGGGAGTGATGTAATATTTATAAAACCGCTCGGAAGCCAAAATTTCGATAGAAGGCTCTGTATTCTAAGCAAATTTATATTTGATATAGTACACAACGGAGCAGCATGACTCAGATTTTTCTTGAAATGGTGCCTACATGTAGTATTGCGCAAAATGATCATCCTTGTAAATGTGAGGCTATTGTTTTTATGAAATATTGTATGTTAATGCTTCGGAACATCCATAAATTACGTGATATTCGTGACGTTTCAAAGATATGTTACACATCATGCATAATTATGCATGTTACTACAAAAAGTGACGATTGGGGGTGGATCACAACATTTTTACGTGACGTATTTTATGGATTCCACCTATAAATTTTATGTAAATGAAAAGGTTGTCCTTAACTGTCACTGTAGTTGCGATTCTATTGGCTCCATTGACGCTTCCTTACCAAAGCGATTTTAATTTTCTCGTCTGTAGAATCGTTTATGCCTTTCTCGTACAACAATATGTAACGAAAAGGCTATAAACTGCAAAAACGATTTTTTGATAGGAGGCCTGGAGGGCCGACTTTTATATACTTGATCGGTATCAGCTTGATGAATTGAGGTACCACTGGTGTCTGTCGATAAAGTATTTAAATCTAAATCATTGGATGTTGATCTACTCACAAACTGCAACTAGCGTGGATCTCTGGCCAAAAAGTGCGACGTGGGATAATTTTTGGCAACATGGCCACTATTCAACACATTCTCGGCCAAACATAAAGATACTTTTTTTTTCTGAAAATGTGGGTTTGTTCTTCAGGAAACTAAGGAATTACTCCAAGAACACCCTCTGAAATTATTTCAAAACTTTATTTGAAATTTGTTTTGACATTTATAAATATTTTCCTCTGGAAATTCCTTAGGAAATTCATTCAAAAAACTTCTTATTTTCAATTTTCTCCTAGATTTGTTTCGGATATTCTTCTAGGTAAATCCATCAAGATTTTTTTGAAACTCAAACTCAAAGCAAGAAATCCATCGTGATTTTTTTTTTCAAACATTACTTTAGGAAATTCTTCAGGAAATCCTTTCGGATACCCCTATTCTTCCTGAAAAAAGAGCTTCCCGGAGCAGTTCTTGAAGGAATTTTCTGCAGAATAATTTGAGAAAATTCTGTGGGAATTCCGAAACGAATTCCCGGATAATTCTTGAAGAACTTTTCGGGGGAACTTTAAAAGGGATTTCTAAAGGAGTTCTTGAAGTAATTTCCGGGGAAATTCTTGGCAGATTTTTTGGGGAATACATGGAGGAATTTCTGGAATAAAAAGTGGGAGAGTTCCTCGAAGAATTTTCGGGGTTATTGTTTTAAGATATTGCTGCGAATTTCTGGAAAAAATTTTCGGAAAATACTGAAGGGCATTTTGGATGATTTTTTATAGAAATTTTAAGCAGAAATTTTGAGAATGGCTGCAGGATTTTCCGGGAGAATCCTTTAAATAATTTCCAGAGGAATTTCTTGAGGAATTTTTGTAGGTAATTCCGAAAGAGTTTAGACCAGTGGTGGAAATCTGTGAACCTTGTTCATAAAACAAGAAGTAGGCCATGCAACATACTCGCGAACACTTGTTTTGCTTTATCTTGTGTACCTACTACGCAGAGAAAACAGAAAAGCGAACAACGAAAAATGTTTGTGGAGCTTCGCGAGTCATTCGGGTTAATTTGCAAAATGTCATAAACCAACCTCGGAACATGATTCTCACGGATGTTCGAGCAAGAACACATTTGTTCATTGTTTTTGTGTTTATGTAAGTGAAATTTATCGATTTTAAGTAACCTCAAATACTCGCGATCGTGATTTTTACTCGTGAAAAAAATACTGGCCTGCTTTTTGTCTTTGCTCTGCCCGTACACGCGAACAAATCGAGCGCTAGAAAAAATGCAGGCAGTAGATTCGCGCGAGTATGGCATTTCTGGTAAATAACACTCTTTTCTTACTCGTGACTAAATTTAATTTTTGTAGCCAGATGAATTTGCAGACGAATTTTGCATGGAATTTCCAAGAGAATTCCCGAAGAAAAAAAAAACGGGATCAATTTTCCAGGACAGTTCTTGCAGGAATTTCCGGAAGAATTCCCGAGGCGTCAGTATCAAGGGCTTCCACCTGAGTTTCTGAAGAAATTCAATGAGAATTTCCGGAAAGACCTCGAAGTAATTAATGGAGAGATATTGATGGAATTTCTGGAGTAACTCCAGAGATAATGCGCAGAGGAGTTTACATTGGAATTTCTGAATGATTTTCTGATGGAAGTTCTGAGAAAGGGTTTATGGAAATTTTCATGAGAATTCCTAAGTGAATTGCTGAAGAAATTACCGAGAACATAATGGAATTAAGAGGATATATTTGGAAGGATTAACGAAGAAATATTTGGCTATAATTTAAGATGAATGTTCGGAGAAATTTCGTAAAAATTCGCGGAGAAATTCCTAGAGGAACTTCCGTAGGAATTTCTAAAGGAACTTCCAGAGTAATTCCTGGAGAAACTTTCAGAGATATATCTGGAAAAACTCCCGTAGGAATTCCCGGAGAAACTTTCGGAGGAATTCCTAGAGGAACATCCAGATAAATTCCGGAAAACTTGTAATACACGAAATTGATTCACGCTGACTCACGCCACTGCCACTAGGTGAGAATGATCTATCACGCCTCACCATCGATAACATTTCAATCGGCGCGCAGGTCTCGATATAATATTGAGTTTAATCATGTATGGAATTTTCGACCAAACTACCAAGGTATCCCAGGAAGAACCATTATTGGGAGGAACTACTGTTTCAGGATAAACTTCTTCGGAAATCCCAGTAAGACGTCTCAGAGGAAATTTTCGACCAAACATTTTCATAAGACGAGTTTATACAATCCCATTTAATTCCACCACTTAATTGTACCTTGACAGATACGTATTTCGACCTCAACCGTAAGGTCGTCTCCAGTGTCTCGTACTTGACTCGAGTCAAGTACGAGACACTGAAGACGACCTTACTATGATATGGAAAATGCTAATATCATCTTCCAAACTTGGACGTACATGTTCATGATAGCATTAGAGGCGAAAGTATAGAATTGATAGTTCCGTTAGGATATGGCAGGCATGAAGAATGTTTTTATAGAAGTCGATTTGAAAGCGAGCGGAGGGCAATATTTGTGATGGCACATATCACACGACCTTCCTTCTGCCAAGCTCCCGTATGAAGGGGGAGGGAAGAATATCAGTGTGGAAGCTGATATATCTCCACTGGCTCCAGCTTCCACACTGATATTCTTCCCTCCCCCTTCATACGGGAGCTTGGCAGAAGGAAGGTCGTGTGATATGTGCCATCACAAATATTGCCCTCCGCTCGCTTTCAAATCGACTTCTATAAAAACATTCTTCATGCCTGCCGTATCCTAACGGAACTATCAATTCTATACTTTCGCCTCTAATGCTATCATGAACATGTACGTCCAAGTTTGGAAGATGATATTAGCATTTTCCATATCATTGTAAATCGTTTAACTTCACGTAGAAGTAACACACACGAAATCATTAATTTAGTTCAATCAAAGTTAATTGCCTATTTCCGGGGATTAAACCACCCGACTTGGACGTTAATTTACAATGTTATGGAAACTCATATGTGAATATGTACGTTATGTGGAAGATATTGATTTGAAAAATGTATTGGAGGTAACCACTTTCCCTTCGATGGGACTCGAAGCTCGTTCAGTAGCCGCTAGGTTGCGAAGGCCGACGGAGGTCCTTCGTAGCTTAGTTGGTTAAAGCACCAGTCTAGCGTACTGTAGGGTCATGGGTTCGAGTCCCATCGAAGGGAAAGTGGTTACCTCCAATACATTTTTCAAATCAATATCTTCCACATAACGTACATATTCACATATGAGTTTCCATAACATTGTAAATTAACGTCCAAGTCGGGTGGTTTAATCCCCGGAAATAGGCAATTAACTTTGATTGAACTGAACCTGAGTTGCGTGCTCTTGCCTACGCAATGCGGTCGGGTCTGAGCTTGACGACCGACTGGCAAATGCTTACACAACCTCACTTGATCAGTACCGTTGCTGATGAAGAATGTGTATAGCCGCCAGACATTCTAAATACTCACGCTCCTCTAATGTGGACGTGTACAATACACATGTGGAAGTATTGGCTTGAGAAATGGATTGCGAGTGATTTGACTATGCGTCCAATTTGGGAATCTCGAGCTCGTTCAGTAGCCGCTAGGTTGCGAAGGCCGACGGAGGACCTTCGTAGCTTAGTTGGTTAAAGCACCAGTCTAGCGTACTGTAGGGTCATGGGTTCGAGTCCCATCGAAGGGAAAGTGGTTACCTCCAATACATTTTTCAAATCAATATCTTCCACATAACGTACATATTCACATATGAGTTTCCATAACATTGTAAATTAATTTAGTGTTACGACCTTACTGTTGAGGTGTAAATACGTATCTGTCAAGGTACAATTAAGTGGTGGAATTAAATGGGATTGTACAAACTCGTCTTATGACAAGTGATGACATTCCACTAAAAAGCTCAGAATAATTTTCTTGACAAAAATTTTCCTCTTTTTAGTAACGCTGCTGATTTGTTTCTCAAGAAAAAAAAATTGTGGAACTAAACTTAATTTAACAGTAAAATATCTTGCCGAAAATTCAATTTTATGAATCACCATTCCCATGATGGATTTAATTTACTCCTCGGGGAAATATTTTCTGGTCTATCAGATAAACTAATGCTTGGGGAAGAGTTCTAGAACTGGAGTTAATTTCCTTGATAGATTAAATTATTCATAAACATAATTGTTCAATTAAGTGGATAGCTAATCTGCTTGCTAAGAAAATCATACCTATCAAATTTCAATTATTGCTGATAACACTCTTATGCCGATGACATACTGACGCGAGTGCGTGTGCGAACGCGTCCAAGACAAAAGAATACCTCTTGCTGATATTCTGCTTTATGAGGGCTTGGACGCGCTCCGCATCGCTCAGCTGTTTCAGATGTTCCTTCAATTGTTCAAAATGATAGTATATTATGTGTTAAGTAAGACTGGTAATTATTTATGACACGCTGCTTTTTTTCAAAATTTTGCTACTAAATTCGTTATAACCTCACGATGGTGTTTAAATCAGTTGTAAAATTATTACGTGACATATGAAGGACCCCGCGTGTGTCATGATCAAAGTATATTCAAATTTTAACTAAAATCACAGAGAACAGACATACAAGTCCGTTCTCAATCGTGTGTAAGGGATTTAACGCACGTTTTGAAATGCAACACAAGTGGCAATCTCGTGGAGGCGCTGGCATCGCATAGTTTCTCTCATCAAGAAGCTGTCAAAATTTTAGGCGCCACCACCCACCATGGACATAAACACTCTGGTTTCAATTCCATATATGATGTTTCTTTCTCACACTAACGCACGTGATTTCTCTGCCATCAAGGAGCACATGGTTTGTTTTGTGAAGAGGGAAAATCCATTAATTGCGTAACACCAGAACGATCATGTATGATCCCTTCTCTCCTCAGTTACACTTTTTGTATAAATTATGTAGAATTTTGGTACTGATTTTCACACCTCAGGCAACCCCCTCACTCCTCTAAGCGTTATGTAATTTATGGATGTTCCCTGAGATGTTTCGTTGGTGAACAGCAGCTACCACCTCTGCCTGTATTTTCAATTCTTTTGAATCTTTACCATTCTTTCCATTAGCCACAGTCATCGTCACAGCCAGCAGCGAAGCACTAAAATGATGAAAAGGCCATAATTTGTGCTCAAGTATATTTATGATGATTTATGAAATCTAACTAGCGTTTCCGGTAGTGAATAATTGTCTCTCTTCGGCATATATTTATTCACCAATATGGGAAGTGGCTATAGCAGAAACTCTACTTGGTAATACAATCAAATTGCTTGAAGGTACGAAAATACGTTTTGCTGAATTTGTTTTATAACCTTATTGGTTCCATAGTGCATGAAAAATAAACATCAACAGTTAGCATGTACTGGAAGAGGCGGCAAGCTTGGTATCATTTTGGCGCGCAATGTTTGTTTGATGGAATGTGACAGCTAGTACGCACGACGTCATAAAAGACACCTAGCGCCACCAAACGACGTATTGCCACAGTCAGTATTCTAACGTACTCTGATTTAAACATCTTTTTGAATAAAATTTGTTCTAGCCTGGATGTCTGTTATCTGTGCTAAAATCGGAGAGAAAATTGAACGATAAAATAAAAAAAAAATTTGTACGTACTATCGAGGTAAAATGTACGTACAATCGAGGGTACGTACTATCGAGGGTACGCACTATCGAGGGTACGTACTATCGAGGTATGCCTGTATAAGGTTTTATATATGTTTCCGGCCTAGAATTTTCCAAGGAATCCGATTCCGTAGAGTTATCTAACATATAAAGCGTTTTGAAAAGTTTAGTATAAGAAAGTATGGGAAATTTTGAGGTACGTTGAAAAACAAATATAATTCCGGAAGGTACGTACTTGGTACATTACATTAGCGATAAAATTGAGAAGTTTTACGAAGATTTTCGAAAAATCGACCGTCTATTCAGCAGGCCACCGATTTTCTAGGAAATATTGAGGTACGTTCAAAATCCCCGGAGGTATGATGAATTTTATGATAAGTGGCCTGCCAGCTAGACGGACATCAAAATAACGGGATGAAAAGTTAGCAAATTTGTCTTCCTTTTTGTTGCTAACAAAATCAACTCTAAATTAATGATTTCGTGTGTGTTACTTCTACGTGAAGTTAAACGATTTACAATGATATGGAAATGCTAATATCATCTTCCAAACTTGGACGTACATGTTCATGATAGAATTGGAGGCGAAGGTATAGAATTGATAGTTCCGTTAGGATACGACAGGCATGAAGAATGTTTTTTTAGAAGCCTTCATACGGGAGCTTGGCAGAAGGAAGGTCGTGTGATATGTGCCATCACAAATATTGCCCTTCGCTCGCTTTCAAATCGACTTCTATAAAAACATTCTTCATGCCTGCCGTATCCTAACGGAACTATCAATTCTATACTTTCGCCTCTAATTCTATCATGAACATGTACGTCCAAGTTTGGAAGATGATATTAGCATTTCCATATCATTAACAAAATCAAGACAAAATTTTCAAAACGACTTATCTGCTTTTGTAAACAAAGATTCAAACGATGATTTGAAGAATCTGATAGCTCTCCCACGCAAACCAACACCATCAACAGGTAGCGGCATCCTTCCCCTACCTATTGATGGTGTTGGTTTGCGTGGGTGAGCTATCAGATTCGTCAAATCGTCGTTTGAATCTTTGTTTACAAAAGCAGATAAGTCGTTTTGAAAATTTTGTCTTGAAATGTTTCGGGATCTTTGTCATTGTTTTCTCTGACAAAAACAAAGCTTTGTCGTTGGTTCTCTTTTGTCGCTTGTTTCGTATGCGCATTTCAGAAAAAATGATTCCCTGATAACAACGTTAACGTTTTAGCAAAGATTCGAACCTTTTAAATTCAAACAAATTTTCTTTTTGTTTCAACAATGTGAAATTTTGCTTGCTTTTAAAAACAAAAATAGTTTCTTATTACCGCCAAAACAAAATGAAATTCTGTTTAAATTTATGTCCAATATAGTCATATTTACAAGATTTTTTTCTGTATGTTTAATATTCTCAACACTGAACAGTGGACAACTTCCAGAAGTATCGTTTTGAGAAGTGTCCAGCATTTGGAGGTGTTCTTCGCTGGGGGAACCCCCCTACTATATAAGGTTTTACGTAGATTACGTCGACTGGTTGTGTCTTACACACGCACCCCATATTTTTTTTCATTCGGAATAAATCACACATCTGTACTCGTTTTTACAGGTTTTCCAATAAAAGTTTGTTCGTTAATCTCGTTGCACATAACATAAAATGTATTTTTCTAGTAAAATTGACTTATATTCTTATACAGTATACCCCCGCTGATCCGACAAATGTATAGCCGGACTATCGGAGTTCCTCTCGTTAATCCGACTGTCAAATCCATACAAATGAACCAAAACAAAATCAAAGCACAAATTTGCAAACTGACAGCATAATGTGTTTAAATGAGTGTTGATACTTTTTAATCCGGAAAATTTCGAATTAGCGAGACTAACGAGTCGTCGGACTAGCGAGGTCCGGATAAGCGGGGGGATACTGTACATGCGGCGTTTTACAGCAGATGAATCTATTAACGCATTTTCCCAAAAGTACACGCGGCGCTCCCCACAAGAAACGACGCACCGAGCTTTTTGCTGCCCGTATACTTGATTTCTATGGGGAGATAACATTGCGGCGTTTCCTAAGGTGGGGTTGTTCCTTTCGAATGTGGAACGCCGCATGGAATCTTGTGCAAATGCGCTTTTGGAAACATTTCAACAGCCTCGCGGTGAATCGTATTGACAGCATCCTACAATACGATATGCAGTTTCATATCATTCATGATAAATTTGGTCACCGTGTCAAGCACGACACGCTTTGTCTCAGTTTTGTTCAGGAACACATCACAGCTTTGTCAGAAATTTTGAAATCGGGCAACTCGGCCAAAATGCGATTTTTGAGCATCTCCTGTTGGTGTTGGCTCAGATTGTTCATGATGATGTCGCTAATCGAATGTAACTGGCTGCCTTCAACTCCACTGGAGGATTTGACACCACCTGAAGCTCCTAGGGATGCACCATGGAATCAATATTTGCGTATAAGGTTAGGAAACCTGATACCGCGGGTGTAGAAGTACTGGACTCCTCCATTAGGACCCTTATGCTCTCCCCTTGAGTGAGGGCACTAACAGCTTCCATAAGCTCTCTAGTATTGATTGACATTTTGGTCCCCTATAGTACGCCGTCTGCAAAGATCTTTCGGTTTGAATATATTACGAAACTTTCATTTAATACAGAAAATTAGAATCAAGATCCCTACCTCCTGAAGCGTTGCTCCTTTGGTCAGCGTCAACTTGAAACTGGTAACTGACGGTTGGGAAAAATTGCATAGCGATCCGATATTTATTGTGGAATCAGTGGTGTAGCCACTGATTCTACAATAACCACCGCCCTCCCCCCCCCACGGACAAAATTTTTAGGAGAATTTTTTTTTCGAACCCTTTTAAATAATTTTTTTTTTCAGAAAAACCGACCCCCCATCCCCCCCAACCAAAATTTTCAAGCTACGCCACTGTGTAGATTATTTGTCATTGAATAACTTATCAGTTTATAACCTACCGATAAGACATTCTCGGAAGCAGCAAAAAATCTTGACAAATCAAAAATACACGATACTCTCATACAATTGTCCGTACAGCGAATGCTCGAATTCAAAACCATTTCTAAAATATATATATATATATATATATATATATATATATATATATATATATATATATAAATATATATATATATATATATATATATATATATATATATATATATATATATATATATATATATATATATATATATATATATTATATATTTTTATTATATATATATATATATATATATATATATATATATATATATATATATATATATATATATATATATAAAACTCAATGTTTGTATGTTTGTATGTATGTTTGTATGTATGTTCCAGCATAACTTCGGAACGCATTGGCCGCACCAAATTTGGAACACTCATTCTTTATCTTAAGGAGACGACGATAGGGGGGTTATGGATGCTGTTTGGAAAAGGGGGAGGGTGTGGGGGAGGGGGGGGGTATTGCTTAGTCATCCATCAACTCAGTGTACCTTCTGAACCCCTTGGTCGATCTCAACCAAATTTGGAACACTCATTCTTTATCTTAAGGAGACGACGGTAGGGGGGTTATGGATGCTGTTCGGAAAAGAGGGAGGTTGTGGGGGAGGGAGGGTATTGCTTAGTCGTCTACCAACTCAGTGTACTTTCTGAACCCCTTGGCCGATGTCAACCAAATTTGGAAAACTCATTCTTTATCTTAAGGAGACGACGATAGGGGAGTTATGAATGCTGTTCCGAAAAGGGGGAAGGTGTGAGGGAGGGGGGGTATTTCTTAGTCATCCATCAACTCAGTGTACCTTCTGAACCCCTTGGCCGATCTCAACCAAATTTGGAACATACATTCTTTATCTTAAAGAGACGACGATGGGGGGTTATGGATGCTGTTCGGAAAAGGGGGAGGGTGTGAGGGAGGGGGGTATTGCTTAGTCATCCATCAACTCAGTGTACTTTCTGAACCCCTTGGCCGATCTCAACCAAATTTGGAAAACTCATTCTTTATCTTAAGGAGACGACGGTAGGGGTGTTATGAATGCTGTTCCGTAAAGGGGGAAGGTGAGAGGGAGGGGGGGTATTTCTTAGTCATCCATCTACTCAGTGTACCTTCTGAACCCCTTGGCCGATCTCAACCAAATTTGGAACACTCTTAAGGAAACGACGATAGGGGGGTTATGGTTGCTGTTCGGAAAAGGGGGAGGGTGTGAGAGAGGGGGGGGGGTATTTCTTAGTCATTATTTATTTCGGGAGGATGTTCATATTATTTCGGGAGGATGTTGGGGTTGGGTATTGTTTAGAAAACGACTTTATTTAAAATCCTTCTTATTTAGTTCATCCGAGGTTCTTTGACATTGTACAATGCTCCGAAAACAATTCCTCAAAAATAGCAAATCCTCGACAATAACATTTCCCTGAATGAAGCAGGCCATTAACATAACACTATTTGGCCTAAGGTCATTCGACATGAAGTGAATTTGGGATAATACTGAACAGCATCAGAAAAATCTTTCATAGATAGCATGCTTTTGCTGGGAATAAAGCAATGATAATTGTTACCCTTCATCGGAATCATAGTTTACCCAGTGAAAAGCAATGAATAATGTGTTTCCTTCTGGATGGTGGATGTGATTTCTTCTTTAAAAGTAGGCATTTTCCCGGAATAAGGCAATAGTGGGTGTGATCCAGGGGGGTAATATGCGGTGCATCACGCCTCCTCTGCATGTAGTATGAAGCAAATGTAAATAAACAATCCCACAATTTTTTCGTTAGTCAGCAGTAGTGTAAGTTAACCAATATCCTACAAGATTCCAGTTCGAAAAATGTTACACTTGCCAAGCGGGGTGGCCCAGGGTGGCCCGCCTTTCCCAAGCGGCGAGGCCCGGATAATACATCTTAGGTAGGCGTGACTTGTTCGTGGATGACAGGCTTACTCCCCCCCTGGTTCCTATCTCATACTCAAACGTCAATGTCAGTGGTGAGCACCTTGCGTGTATAACAGCCCAGCAA